>NC_069499.1:411618025-411918025 GCF_027579735.1 Bombina bombina | reverse complement strand
ACTATATTATTTTTTAAGCCAATTGATAAAAGTTCTTTGGAAGCTTCAAGTTATCATCCACCGGCCCTAAAGAGGGCCCTTCCAAGGTCACAGTTTGTAAGGGCGCAATAATACAAACAAGGATCAGTGATCTAGACAGTTCTAATAATATGAAACATAAAAAACATTGTAATGACTAATTCCAGAGTGATCATTGATATCTATCCTAAAAGATCTAGGATGGCTTTCATAACAACATATGCTGTTAATAAGAACAACTTTTTTACAAGGAAAGCAAAAGCATTGGAATATATAATTAAAACTAACAATACTCTTCCCTTTGTAAATTATTATCCATTATTAATGATTAGTTTCAAACATGCAAGATCATGAAGGGATATGTTACAAATAACAGATCTAGCCCATTGCTATATAAGAGGAATGGCTACAGAAATCACACCCAGGGTGTGGTTTAAATGTAGTGGTTGTGTTACCTGTAATAGACTAATAGCAAGGAAGTATTTTCATCACCTTAGACATATTAAGAAGTACCACTATACCATTGTTTACATGCTACATTTCCCATGTAGCATGTTTTATATAGGAAAAACCTGTGACAATTTATGAGTGAGAATGGCCACTCACGGGAGTGCTTTTCAAACTGACACACAGGATAAAAAAATCAGAGCAACGATTTGCTCCTCACTTCAGGGCAATCAGACGTAATGTATTGGATTCAAGATACATCATCATTGATCATGTCCCTCCTTTGATGTATGAAGGTGACAAAGCACATATCCTGGTGGACTTATATACAGTATTTTACACTTTATCTTCTATGTGGCTAAACACCTTCATATTTACAAAAACTATTTACGGTGCGCCTCTATAGCCCACTTAAAGGGATATACAGTCTTAAAGTTAAGAGAAATAATAATAGTATTTTAAATATTTATAATATGAATACTTTAATTACATACTTATTTAAATAACCACTCTTAATTGTAGACGTTAAACTCAAGAAGGGTTAGTGTAATATATCTTTCTTATTATATAATGTTCGTACAAAACACTGATCCTTAGTATACTTAGTAATAAATGAGCTAAAATGTAATAAACAAATAGTTATATAGAATATATATTTCAATATCAAAATTAGGGGGGACTAATCATATCCAAGTAAACGCTCTGGATCCCATGCACTATATACTTATTTAATTGTAACTTCTTGCTATCCCATTATAACACTCCTAAACCCTAAAAAATATGACCATAAGTATATTCATAATATTATCATTACTAGACTAGACAGTTGCTCAATTGTTTTATATCTTCAAAAAGTGCTTTAGATTAGTGTAATAATAAATCAATCAGATGGAGGATGATTAGTCAAAGATACTAGTATTTTAACTAGAAATAGAGGAGGAAAGTACGGATTAACACCAAAAGTTAATCAGATCACTTTCGATATTCATGCCATTTGGACTTCGTGTATATAATTTAAATATCCAAAAAGCCTCCTTTTTATACAATTCCATAATCCTATTTCCTCCTCTAGGTTTATTCTTAACCAGATCAATAATCATCCAAACAAATGAATTGATATTTTTGTCATGCTCATGTATAAAGTGCTTTGACGCACCAGTGGCCAATCTACCTCTTTCTATGTCATTGAGGTGCTCTCGTATACGTTCTCGGACCTCACGTGTTGTGCACCCCACATATTGCTTTTTGCATGAGGTGCACGTTATGACATAGATTGCAAAATCAGAGCGACAGTTGGTGTAGTAATTGCAATCAAATACCCGCTGTGTATAATTAGATTGAAACACTTTACCAACCGTAGTATGGTTGCATGCTGTACAACTATGTAGGCCACATTTATAGTGGCCTTTACAGCTCAACCAACTGCTCTTTTTGGGGGGTTTTCTTAGGGCACTGGGTGAGACCATGTTACATATAGTAACATTTCTCCTTGAGGGCATCATCAGCCTTGAGAATAGGCAAATTTCTCCTAACTATCTCACAGACCTCTCTATATTGATTGGAATATGTGGTGATAAAAGATATATCACTATTCCCTCTTGTCTTTGTAGATTTTTTGGGCTTTAACAATTCTACTCTTGGTATACTCTGCACTTCAAAGAAAGCTTTTCGAATAGGCCCATCAGGGTAACCCCTTGCTTTGAGCCTTTTCCATAAGGCCCTGCTCTCCGCCTGGAAATCCTCCTCTCGAGAACAGTTCCGTTTTATCTGAATAAATTGTCCCTTGGCCACACCATAGTTCATATGGCGTGGGTGACAACTCCTGGCGTGTAGCAGGGCATTAGCTGAAATCGGTTTCACATAAAGTGCAGAATTAACCATATTGTCCTGCCTATCTCCTTCCAAAACCACATCCAAATAAGACACCTTCTCTTTATTATAAACATATGTAAACTGTAAACCTGCTTCGTTGATGTTTAGATACTCAACAAACTGTTGACCCTCTTCTTCAGAGCCAGACCAGACCAATAGCAGGTCATCAATGTAGCGCTTGTATGCCACAATCGAGTCCCTAAATGGATTGGCATCTGCATAGACGTGGGACAGCTCCCACCAACCCATATAGAGGTAGGCGAAAGCTGGGGCAAATTTAGCCCCCATGGCCATCCCACGTCTCTGCAGATAGAACAGTCCATTGAACAATCATAGTCACTAAAGCTATCTAGCATGACCTTAACAGCATCCAGCCCTTCTTTGTGTGGTATGGCCGAATAAAGGCCCACTACGTCTATGGTGAGCCAACTGTAGTTCACTTCCCAATCTAAGCCATCAATCAAATTAAGCAAGTGTTTAGTGTCTTGGAGGTATGAAGGAAGCCTCCAGACGATGGGCTGGAGAAGGGTTTCAACCCAATTTGATAGGTTCTCAAACAAGGAGCCTATCCCAGACACTATCGGTCGTCCTTTGACATCCTCAATAGACTTGTGCACCTTCGGCAGATGGTGGAAGATCGGAGTAACCGGTTCCTCCACCATCAAGTACTCGAAAGTCACAAGATCAATTACTCTCAATTCCAGCCCATCGTCTAGAAGGTCCCTCAGTTCCTTCTGAAAAGCAAATACAGGGTTGCCCGACAAAACCACATATACCTCTTGGTCCTCAAGCTGTCTCAGGGCCTCCTTGATATAGGATGATCTGTCCATTATTACAATGGAACCACCCTTATCAGAGTTTTTAATCACTATATCATCCCTCTCTCTTAACTGTTTGAGACCAGTTTTCTGTTTGAATGTTAGATTTTCCTTAGTATTTTTACATTGAGCCTTCAATTTTACCAGATCCTTCTCCACCCTTCTATGGAATTGTTCTAGGATCCTACCTCTACTCTGTGTGGGGTAAAATATTGACTTCGGCTTAAAGCCTTAAAGCCTGTATGGGAACTTATCACATTCATTGATTGATTACTGTCTCGTTCCAGTTGATACAATGTTATAAAATCAACCGCATCTTTAACCTGAAAATGGTCATTCTCTATTGTTTTATCTATGCAATCCCGTATTGACACATCCTCATGCTGTACATTCTCTGTGACAAAAAACTTTTTTAATGTTAAGTTACGAATAAGCTTGTTAACATCAAGAAGCATTTCAAATATGTCAAAATCTGTAGAAGGTACAAAATTTAAGCCAAGTTTAAGTACTTCCAATTCTGAATCACTTAGTGCTATTGAAGACAGATTAATTATTTTCAGATTTTGTATCTGTTCTGTCTGCCCCTCCTGAGGGTGTATCTTTCTCTCTGATCTAGGGACTGTAATTCCCCCTGTGTTGTTTGCAACTTGGGCACAGTCCCTCTCCCCCTTCCTCCCCCTCCTCCCTGTCCTGCCCCTACCTCGTGAAAAACCTGTGATTGATCTAGATGTGTATTTTGTTTAGGCTGCTTCTCACTGTCTAGTGCTTTCACGTATCTATTTCTATGTGTAGTTTTGTTCTTTGGTTTCAATATACCACCAGTAGTGTTAACAGGTAGGGAAGGGGGTAATATGGCGGGATGTAAATCTGTAAGAGACACTACATTAGAATCATTAATCTGTTCCCCCTCATCTGAGGACGGTCCACTGGTTCTAAAGTCCACAAAATCCTGAATCTCCACTTCATCGTTAGACTCAGGATCAGTGTCAGAAAAGGTCACTTGTTTTTTCATTGTTGTCTGTTGTTGGCCACTCGTTCCCTTTAGTTCAGGGTCACCCCCTTTCCTCTGTCTACGTTGTCGTCTGTTCCTTCTGTTAGATTGTGAACCATTTGAATAAACTCTATTTAGGGTATAATCCTCAGAGTCTCTAGTGAATTTGCGAAACTTAAGTTTATCAATGTCTTTCTTCATGTTGTCTACAGTCTGTCTCAGCAGATTATCAAGATTTTCATAATGGCTGTGGTCTACAAACTGATTGAGATCTTTCTGTATGTTTTGTATTAGTTGCCTAGCTTCAATTAGCTTCTGTTCTTTATGTCAATAATAAAGTTATTAATCCCTAAACCTAAGTCTAACCCTAACCCTAACCCCCCTAACTTAAATATAATTTAAATTAAACAAAATTAATTTAACATAATTAAATAAATGAATCCTATTTAAAACTAAATACTTACCTATAAAATAAACCCTAAGCGAGCTACAATATAACTATTAGTTACATTGTAGCTACCTTAGGATTTATTTTTATTTTACAGGCAACTTTGTATTTATTTTAACTAGGTACAATAGTTATTAACTATTTAATAACTACCTAGCTAAAATAATACATTTGTAATTTAGTATAGGGTAGGGAAATTTTATTATTTTGGGGTTTTTTTTTATTTTATTAGGGGGATTAGATTAGGATTAATTAGTTTAAAATTCTTGTAATTCTTTTTTTATTTTCTGTAATTTAGTTGGGTGGGTTTTCCGTAATTTAGTTTATTTCATTTAATTGTAATTAATTGTAGGTAGTTTAGGTAGTTAGTTTAATGATAGTGTAGTGTTAGGTGTAATTGTAACTTAGGTTAGGATTTATTTTACAGGTAATTTTGTCTTTATTTTAGCTAGGTAGTTATTAAATAGTTAATAACTATTTAATAACTATTTTACCTAGTTAAAATAAATACAAACTTACCTGTAAAATAAATATAAACCCTAAGCTAGCTACAATGTAACTATTAGTTATATTGTAGCTATCTTAATCTTAGGTTTTATTTTATAGGTAAGTATTTAATTTTAAATAGGATTAATTTATTTAATTATGTTAAATTAATTTCGTTTAATTTAAATTATATTTAAGTTAGGGGGGTTAGGGTTAGACTTAGGTTTAGGGGTTAATAAATTTATTATAGTAGCGGCGACGTTGGGGTCGGAAGATTAGGGGTTAATAAATGTATGTAGGTGTCGGCGACGTTCGGGGGGGGGGGGGGGCAGATTAGGGGTTAATAAAATGTAACTAGTGTTTGCGAGGCAGAAGTGCGGCGGTTTAGGGGTTAATACATTTATTAAAGTAGCGCCGATGTCCGGTCGGCAGATTAGGGGTTAATAATTGTAGGTAGGTGGCAGCGACATTGGGGGTGGCAGAGTTTGCGATGTGGGGGGGCCTCAGTTTAGGGGTTAACAGGTAGTTTATGGGTGTTCGTGTACTTTGTAGCACTTTAGTTAAGAGCTTTATGTTCCGTCGTTAGCCCATAAAACTCTCTACCGCTCACTTCTTCCAAGACTCGTAATACCAGCCGGCTAGATTTAGAGTTTTGTCGGTAAAGACCCACGTAGCTAACGCCGGCTTTTTTCTGGCCGCACCATAAAAATAACTCTGGTATTGAGAGTCCACATAAAGGCTGCGTTAGGCTCCAAAAAAGGAGCGTAGAGCATTTTTAACGCAGCTTCAACTCTCGATACCAGAGTTGCTTACGCAAGCGGCCAGCCTCAAAAACGTGCTCGTGCACGATTCCCCCATAGAAAACAATGGGGCTGTTTGAGCTGAAAAAAAACCTAACACCTGCAAAAAAGCCGCGTTCAGCTCCTAACGCAGCCCCATTGTTTGCTATGCGGAAACACTTCCTACGTCTGCACCTAACACTCTAACATGTACCCCGAGTCTAAACACCCCTAACCTTACACTTATTAACCCCTAATCTGCCGCCCCCGCTATCGCTGACCCCTGCATATTATTATTAACCCCTAATCTGCCGCTCCGTAAACCGCCGCTACTTACATTATCCCTATGTACCCCTAATCTGCTGCCCTAACATCGCCGACCCCTATATTATATTTATTAACCCCTAATCTGCCCCCCACAACGTCGCCTCCACCTGCCTACACATATTAACCCCTAATCTGCCGAGCGGACCGCACCGCTACTATAATAAAGTTATTAACCCCTAATCCGCCTCACTAACCCTATAATAAATAGTATTAACCCCTAATCTGCCCTCCCTAACATCGCCGACACCTAACTTCAATTATTAACCACTAATCTGCCGACTGGAGCTCACCGCTATTCTAATAAATGTATTAACCCCTAAAGCTAAGTCTAACCCTAACACTAACACCCCCCTAAGTTAAATATAATTTTAATCTAACGAAATTAATTAACTCTTATTAAATAAATTATTCCTATTTAAAGCTAAATACTTACCTGTAAAATAAATCCTAATATAGCTACAATATAAATTATAATTACATTGTAGCTATTTTAGGATTAATATTTATTTTACAGGCAACTTTGTAATTATTTTAACCATGTACAATAGCTATTAAATAGTTAAGAACTATTTAATAGTTACCTAGTTAAAATAATTACAACATTACCTGTAAAATAAATCCTAACCTAAGTTACAATTAAACCTAACACTACACTATCAATAAATTAATTAAATACAATATCTACAAATAACTACAATGAAATAAACTAACTAAAGTACAAAAAATAAAAAAGAACTAAGTTACAAAAAATAAAAAAATATCTACAAACATAAGAAAAATATTACAACAATTTTAAACTAATTACACCTACTCTAAGCCCCCTAATAAAACAACAAAGCCCCCCCCCAAAAAAATGCCCTACCCTATTCTAAATTACTAAAGTTAAAAGCTCTTTTACCTTACCATCCCTGAACAGGGCCCTTTGTGGGGCATGCCCCAAGAAGTTCAGCTCTTTTGCCTGTAAAAAAAACATACAATACCCCCCCCAACATTACAACCCACCACCCACATACCCCTAATCTAACCCAAACCCCCTTAAATAAACCTAACACTAAGCCCCTGAAGATCTTCCTACCTTATCTTCACCATACCAGGTTCACCGGTCCGTCCTGAAGAGCTCCTCCGATGTCCTGATCCAAGCCCAAGCGGGGGGCTAAAGATGTCCATGATCCGGTAGAAGTCTTCATCCAAGCGGGGCAGAAGAGGTCTTCCATCCGATTGAAGTCTTCATCCAAGCGGGGCAGAAGAGGTCTTCCATCCGATTGAAGTCTTCACCCGGAATTAAGGTAGGAATATTCGATCAGCCAATAGAATGCGAGCTCAATCTGATTGGCTGATTGGATCAGCCAATCGGATTGAACTTGATTCTGATTGGCTGATTCCATCAGCCAATCAGAATATTCCTACCTTAATTCCGATTGGCTGATAGAATCCTATCAGCCAATCGGAATTCGAGGGACGCCATCTTGGATGACGTCATTTAAAGGAACCGCCATTCGTCATTCAGTCGTCGGCCAGGATGGATGTTCCGCGTCGGAGGTCTTCAGGATGCTGCCGCTCCGCTCCAGATGGATGTCGATAGAAGATGCCGCCTGGATGAAGACTTCAATCGGATGGAAGACCTCTTCTGCCCTGCTTGGATGAAGACTTCAATCGGATGGAAGACCTCTTCTGCCCCGCTTGGATGAAGACTTCTACCGGATCATGGACATCTTCAGCCCCCCGCTTGGGCTTGGATCAGGACATCGGAGGAGCTCTTCAGGACGGATCGGTGAACCTGGTATGGTGAAGATAAGGTAGGAAGATCTTCAGGGGCTTAGTGTTAGGTTTATTTAAGGGGGGTTTGGGTTAGATTAGGTGTATGTGGGTGGTGGGTTGTAATGTTGGGGGGGGTATTGTATGGTTTTTTTACAGGCAAAAGAGCTGAACTTCTTGGGGCATGCCCCGCAAAGGGCCCTGTTCAGGGCTGGTAAGGTAAAAGAGCTTTTAACTTTAGTAATTTAGAATAGGGTAGGGCATTTTTTATTTTGGGGGGCTTTCTTATTTTATTAGGGGGCTTAGAGTAGGTGTAATTAGTTTAAAATTGTTGTAATATTTTTCTTATGTTTGTAAATATTTTTTTATTTTTTGTAACTTAGTTCTTTTTTATTTTTTGTACTTTAGTTAGTTTATTTCATTGTAGTTATTTGTAGATATTGTATTTAATTAATGTATTGATAGTGTAGTGTTAGGTTTAATTGTAGGTAATTGTAGGTATTTTATTTAATTAATTTAATGATAGTATAGTGTTAGGTTTAATTGTAACTTAGGTTAGGATTTATTTTACAGGTAATTTTGTAATTATTTTAACTAGGTAACTATTAAATAGTTCTTAACTATTTAATAGCTATTGTACCTGGTTAAAATAATTACAAAGTTGCCTTTAAAATAAATATTAATACTAAAATAGCTACAATGTAATTATAATTTATATTGTAGCTATATTAGGATTTATTTTACAGGTAAGTATTTAGCTTTAAATCGGAATAATTTATTTAATAAGAGTTAATTAATTTCGTTAGATTAAAATTATATTTAAGTTAGGGAGGTGTTAGTGTTAGGGTTAGACTTAGCTTTAGGGGTTAATATATTTATTAGAATAGCGGTGAGCTCCGGTCGGCAGATTAGGGGTTAATAATTGAAGTTAGGTGTCGGCGATGTTAGGGAGGGCAGATTAGGGGTTAATACTATTTATTATAGGGTTAGTGAGGCAGATTAGGGGTTAATAACTTTATTATAGTAGCGGTGCGGTCCGCTCGGCAGATTAGGGGTTAATAAGTGTAGGCAGGTGGAGGCGACATTGAGGGGGGCAGATTAGGGGTTAATAAATATAATATAGGGGTCGGCGGTGTTAGGGGCAGCAGATTAGGGGTACATAAGGATAACGTAGGTGGCGGCGCTTTGCGGTCGGCAGATTAGGGGTTAATAAGTGTAGGTAGCTGGCGGCGACGTTGTGGGGGGCAGATTAGGGGTTAATAAATATAATATAGGGGTTGGCGGTGTTAGGGGCAGCAGATTAGGGGTACATAAGGATAACGTAGTTGGCGGTCGGCAGATTAGGGGTTAAAAAAATTTAATCGAGTTGCGGCGATGTGGGGGGCGACCTCGGTTTAGGGGTACATAGGTAGTTTATGGGTGTTAGTGTACTTTAGAGTACAGTAGTTAAGAGCTGTATAAACCGGCGTTAGCCCAGAAAGCTCTTAACTACTGACTTTTTTCCTGCGGCTGGAGTTTTGTCGTTAGATTTCTAACGCTCACTTCAGACACGACTCTAAATACCGGAGTTAGAAAAATCCCATTGAAAAGATAGGATACGCAATTGACGTAAGGGGATCTGCGGTATGGAAAAGTCGCGGCTGAAAAGTGAGCGTTAGACCCTTTTTTGAGTGACTCTAAATACCGGAGGTAGCCTAAAACCAGCGTTAGGAGCCTCTAACGCTGGTTTTCACGGCTAACGCCAAACTCCAAATCTAGGCCAGCGTTAGGCAAATCCCATTAAAAAGATAGGATACACAATTGACGTAAGGGGATTTGCGGTAGCCTCGAGTCGCGGAAGAAAAGTGAGCGGTACACCTGTACCTGTCAAACTCGTAATACCAGAAAATCTGCTGGATTTGACTTTTTATTATTTTTTATTTTACCTCTGGCCAGTGATGAACTTTATCTATGTATTTAACTAACAAACACCTAGATTACGAGTTTGGCATTAGCCTTAAAAAGCATCGTTGAGAGGTCCCAACGCTGCTTTTTAAGGCTAACGCCAAACTCGTAATCTAGGCATTTGTTAGTTAAATACATAGATAAAGTTTGTCTCTGGCCAGAGGTAAAATAAAAAATAATAAAAAGTCAAATCCAGCAGATTTTCTTTGGGTTATTAACCGACACTTAGACAGTTAGTGACAAAGTTGTATTACTGAATACCTTTTCAGGCAATTACCGGTAAAATACGTTCCTTGTTTTCTTTCCAAAAATCTTACTTGTCCCAGCTTCCACCACTCTTTACTGTTGGGCTCTAGATCCTACGGTACTTGTATTGGCGTTTTTGTTTTGTTTTTTAAAATTATCCTTTCTATTGAGTGAGATTTCTTTTGGCTAAACACCTTCAGCAGTGTGGTATAAATGTGGTAAACAACCTAAGTAAATGTAGTAGTAGGTTGCTATTCGCTTAGAATACTTTAAAAGGGCTCTATATATAATGTGCCCTTACCAAGATTTCCATTTATAGAAGGGAGAGCACTATTAAATTATCTACATAACCAGGCAAGACAATATATTTTAATACTTACAAGGGCATATTACAGTTAATGATGTATGATTAAAAGTATGTTAGCTATGCTTATTATATTAAAATAACACACACACTATACCCTTTCTGACTGAACATAGTCCCCTCTAGTTTGTGTCCGCCTCAAAATTCTCTACTGATGGGCTGCATTTTAAGTCCATACACATAAAGAATCCTCAATGAAAAGCACTTACGATTATAAATTACTGTATTTATTATGACACTTTCAGGATATTTAGATGATTGCCTGCACCAGTAGACACCAGGGATTTTCCTATGGAAAGGCCTTTACAGAACTTCTATTTCTGCTTTTTCAGAGAAATGCTCTGACAATTTTTAGTATTTTTGCTATCACTCCATTTAAACAGAAATAGAGCGTTTGCCTTTTTTTATTTACCTATGGAATTTACATTATATATATATATATATATATATATATATATATATATATATATATATACTAGCTGTTGCCTGTGGCTTCGTTCGCATGGATTTTGTAATTTGGTACATTTGTTTTTTAAAGAAGCATGAAAAAAATCTACAAAATATAATTTACAGGTTGTCTTAACGTAATAAGTAATGTTTATTGCAGACGTTATTTGGAGTGTATTGGCTACAAAACAAAGATAGTTGTTCCTGTGGGTCTTCTCCAACCATGGACTTCATTGTCGACCTTCTTGTTTCCAATGGCAATCCAGTTATCCTGATGGTTGTAGACCATTTTTCCAAAATGTCACATTGCATTCCCTTGAAGAAGCTGCCTACCTCTCAGGAGCTTGCTTCAACTTTTGGCAATTTGTTCATGTCTCAGGGTATTCTGTCTTTGGAGAAGCATCTCTGGCAACTCTGTTCCATTTGGATGCAGATTCAGGAATGCTTTCATCGGTCAATGCAGCGCTGAAAGTTCCAGACTGACTGTAGGTGTCTACCTGCACCTACCTACCAGGTTGGGGAGAGGGTTTGGCTTTTATCCCATAACTTGAACCTTCGTGTGCCTTCCAATAAACTGTCTCCCTATTATGTTGGGCCTTTTCGAATACTCTAACAGGTCAATCTACTTGTCTACGCTCTTGACCTTCCTTCTGCAATGCATATCTCCAATGTTTTTCATGTCTCCCTCTTGAAACCATTGGTTTGCAAACAGTTTACCACTGTGTTGCCTCATCTCAGTCCTATTTTTGTTGACCACCATGAAGAATATAAGGCAACAGCATTATTGACTCTCATATGTCCAGAGGTCGCATACAGTATTTGGTTTACTGGAGGGGTTACAGTCTGGAGGACTGTTCATGTGTTTCCCTCCTCTGATTTTCATGCTCCTGTCCTCCTCCCTGGCTTCCATGTCCGTTTCCCAATAAGCCTTTTGTCCTTCTGCAGGGGAGGGGTCATTGAGGGGAGGGTACTGTCAGGGTTTTACCCTGACTTCAATAGTTATTTGCTGCTTTTTATCTTGGCTGCCATTTTAGACTCACCTGTCTTTTCTCCTTGCCTGTAGCAGACTGTGTAATGCTGCTCACTACTCCCAGGCTCCCTCATATGGTCAAACTGGAGAACAGATAGTACTAGGACACCAGAGTCCTAGAGAGGTGTGCTGGTGTGAGATGAATGTAAGCACTGGAAAGTTCAGGCCTCACTCTTGGTATAGCGAAATGATGAGAAAAAATCCTGTTGAAACTGAAGAAAGAGGCTCCACATAGGATAACATTGTCTGCACAGAGGACAAACGATACACAGAGAGTGACCCCCCTGATAATGGCTACTCACAGAAGCAGCGGCACGATAGTGTCAAAATACTGGCGCTGAAGCTATGGTTACACTGAATATAAAATGGGGTACTATGGAAAGATTACCCAATATGAAAGTTTAATAAGGTGAATATGCTAAAGGGTGATTCTCACAGAAGGGTGTACTCAAAGAAGCAGCGGCACAACTGGAGTGCATAACTGGGCAGTACGGGACCAACAGAGTCGCCCAATAGACTCGAGGTGAGGCCCAGAACGTCAGACGTCAGGTCAAGTGGTAAAGGAGACCAATCTCAGCAACGGATGCTCACAATGGAAAGCCAATCACCAATGGTCCGCAGGATGGTGTACAAAGGGAGGCGTCACAATAGAGTCATATAGGTCAATAGGTATAGACCAAAAGATTGTGTATAACGATATAAGTAACAGAGCAAGTAGATTTAAAAAGTGTAAACTTTATTTAATACACTAATTACCCAGCAACGCGTTTCTCAGCAAGACATATGCCATTTCATCAGGCTGTAAAAAGTTTTTACAGCCTGATGAAATGGCATAGTGTTAACTGTGGGCCTGGCAGTTAGTAAATTATAGAACATTATTAGTACTTAAATTTTAATAACTCAGCGTGGAAGATCATATATATCTAGTCTTTCTACAGTTAGTTTAAACCTTATGTATTTTGTTTCAACTTAACATCAGGCCAATCCAGGTGTAAGGAGTAAGGGTTTGAACAAAATAAACAATAGAAAGTAATGGAAAGTATAAAATTCTTAGGGCCAGATCACAAGTTGAGCACAAATGTGCGCTGGTATTACAAGTGAAGTGCAATGCGAGACATGGCATGAGAACTAGTGCAGCGAAAGGCGAAGTTGCACAGCAATGGGCAGCAAATATATATATATATATATATATATATATATATATACTGTGTGTATATATATGTATATATGTTGGAATATATTATATGTATATATATATATATATATATATATATATATAAATATAAATATATATATTTATGTGTTAATATGTGTATGTACACTTTTTTTTTAATAAACACACACACACACACACATATATATATATATATATATATATATATATATATATATATATATATATATATATGTTTTTGTTAACACCACACACTCACCACTTTTAACCCCTCCTGTTTTTAATGCACACTACACTACATTTTGAGGGCAATTGGGGGCTATATTTAAAATTATACAGAGGTCTGACTTGTAATGGCTGGTTATTTACCGTGTGCCCGTAAATAAGTGCCAACATGGGGGTTTAAGATTTTTTTTTATTTTGTTCATTGTTTGTGACAGGAGTGCCAGTATTTTCCAGCTCTGTTGCAAATAATTGTTACAGGATTATTGACAGATACAGCAGGTTATAATGATATAGCACCATGTGATACACACAAGTTCTTAAAAATGCGATAACCTAACTAGATCGCAGATAAAGAGTATTATTAACATGAACATAAGAGCACCTAATAAGGCTTACGTGTCATTAGAAATGTACAAATCTAATAATATGCAAATCAACCAATACATAGGAGACAAATACACAAATATTTAATAGACAATGCTATAGTATACATAAAAAATATAGATATAAAACTAATAATAGAATGGAACATATGCCTATGTTCATGTTAATAGGTTACGGGATTATTGTCTTGCCCAAAATATCTGCATTGCTAAATATAAAAATTGACTCAACTAAGACCTTACTGTTAATACCCAATAATTTATTTATTTATAAAATATTTTACCAGGAAGGATACATTGAGGTTTCTCTCATTTTCAAGTATGTCCTGGGATCACAAAAGATTGCAATTGATACAATAGGGTACAATAAAATACAAAAACAATAATAATACATAATATATGCAAAAATTTAACATAGAAAAGGTAGGAAATATACAATCAACCATGACAGGTGCATTCTATTTTGAGATATGTAGAGAGGGATCTCTTAAAGGATATTAGGCTTGGGGAAGGTTTTAAAGTGTGCGGGAGGTCATTCCATAACGGTGGCGCTCTGTAGGAAAAGGAGGATCGAGCTGCTTTCTTTTTGTATTGAGGCAAGCTAAATAATGTGCTGGTACTGGATCGGAGGTTATAGGAGGTAAGAATAGATGGGGAGAGCATTCTCCTCAGGTAGGGTGGGAGCTTCCCAGAAAGGCTCTTATACACAAGACAGGAAAGATGGAGGGTGCGTCTGGATTCCAGCGTCAGCCAGTTTAGTTCTTTTAGCATGTCACAATAGTGGGTCCTGTAGTTAAATTGTAGCACAAAGCGGCAGAACGAGTTATACATTGTATTAAGTTTATTAAGGTGAGTTTGCGGTGCAGGTGCATATACTACGTCCCCATAATCCATGATAGGCATCAGCATTTGCTGTACAATCTTTTCTTTTACTGTAGGGCTGAGGCAAGATTTGTTTCTGTATAGGGCACCTAGTTTTGGATAAAGTTTAGATGCAAGTTTTTCTATGTGGAGGCCAAAAAATAGATTAGGGTCTAACAACATACCCAAGTATTTGAAAGAGTGGACTGCGGTCAGCGTGCAATTGGATTTTGTTTTGATGCGTAGATTGGAATTTTGTAATTTGTGCAATTTAGGTCTTGTTCCAAAGATCATTGTGACTATTTTGTCAGTGTTTAGGAAGAGTTTGTTTTTTGAGATCCACTTTTCTACCTCTGTGAACTGGTCTTGGAGCACTGCTTCAAGCTGCTGCAGATCAGAATTGTTTGCATAGATTACTGTGTAATCTGCATACATGTGTACAGTTGAGGATTTGCAGACATTAGGCAGATAATTCTTTGAAACTTTGAAATATCTGTGCCCCTTCTTGTCAAACACAATAATGGGGAAAATGGGAGAATAGAAGCCTATATAGAGTTGCAAATGTAGTGGAACAAAGTAAAATTCTGACATTTACCTATTTAAGAGAGGATCTTGACCCAGTGGGACTACATTGGTATATATACCTACAATTAACATCTGTTATTAAAGATTATATCTCTGATTCTCCGGTTAACAACTATACTCAAAATCTTCTGTAGTTCTAAATCATGAACTAAAAAAGCAATCACCCTATTATACTTGGCACTTCAAACAGCTAGAAGATCTGGTAAACTCGGTTTGATAGCTAGGTGGGAAAATGATCTAGGGATTGAGTATGACATTGCTAATTGGGATAATATTCTCTATAACTCACGCAGAGGGCTGTTAACTGCGGATATGAGGGAAAATACTATTAAAACTATTTTTAGATGGTATCCTATGCCTATTATCACTTCACACACTAAGAAAAACAGCTCAAAATTATAATAGAGGTTGTTTGTTGGAGGGTACTTATAAACATTTGTATGGATTGTTCGTAGATAGCTGCTATTTGGACTAAACTATCTACTTTCCTGAGTAGAATATTAAATGAAGCTATAACCTTAATGACCCAGCAAGCTCTACTTTGTGAACGCGTTAACAGGTTTAACATATACTTTAACGAGTTTATTAAAATAACCTGCACTGCTACAAGAATTTGAATAGCGAGATATTGGAAAGAGAGAGCTCCCACATGGGATGAGATATTAAGTAAAATCACCTTCTTTTATAATATGTCGGAACAGGTGGCTTGGCTCCAAAACAATACAGAGAACTTTCAAAAGATATGGTTTTATTGGATTATACAAGATAGTCAGTGACTATTTATACTGCATAAACATGGTCCTTTAGAAAGTGAATACTAGATCCATCACCTCCCTACTTTTACGTCATAGCTTTTGTACAATTTAATACATTATTACTAAGATATAGATGAGGGGTGGTCCATTTGCTTAATGTTGGGGTCATCAGAACCTCTTGACATAAAGATCATATTTTCCAATGGAGCGGCATATTTTTCTTCTTTCCTTTTGTTATCTTTTTTTCTCTACTACTTCTTCCTAGACCAAGGTCAATTCACATCATGACTTATATCTTCTTGATAGCTACACATATTGTAGAAACTATATGGCATTCTCAGTACAGATCTTGTGACTTATTTTATTATAATGCTTTGTAATAAATATGGATTGTACAAAAGAAACAATATCTGATTTTTTTTTGACATACGGTCAAATTAATTTGTATGTTACTTCAATTTCTTGCACATTTTGTATATTAATATATAAAAAAACTTAATAAAATATATTTCAATACATAAATTGACTCAATATTTTATAAATGTACAATGGTTGCTAGGATTTCACTTATCAATATTTAATGATCAGAATTTTTTCACAAAATAATACAAAATAATTGTACAGTACTATCATAATCTCTGCCTGTCTGTCTGAAAAGGCTCAAGTTTCAAAAACAATGATAGCTGACTATCAGCTTTTTAAATAAGTCATTACAAATGAGCCTACCGCTGCCAAAAACAGCATTCAAGTATTGCAAAATAAAACAAAAAATATTGTATTAAGCTCTTGGTTATTGAGAAATGCAAATCCTTTCTACAGACTGGCTTTTAGCCTTAAATTGTGAAACAAACAAACCTAAAAATAGGGTATAAAATTTCACTTTTTTTCTTGGTTTAATTGCTTGTCTGTTAAAAGGGTACAGTGTCACAGGAAAACTGACATCCTGCAAACATAGATATGTTTTGTTTAATTACAACAAAACAGTTTATTATTGAATCATCTTAGCATTTAGGAGGCTGGTTTGCATGCTGTTAAAGAAGATAAAAAGACATTACTAAATGAGGATTTTGTATATGGAAAAATACATTTCACAGAAAAAATATAAAAGAATTTTTACATGGCAAAAAGAAAGATTCATAATACAATTACCAATATTTGTTTATGTTAAGTAATTTAGAAATAGTAAAGCATTTTATTACATTTGTAATGTTTCTGTCAATTTATAAGAATAAATTACTCAATGAAAAAAATATTTAAATTCAACAAAAGGCATATTTAAAAAAGACCATCATACAGTAAAAAGACAATAAAATTAAGTAGTGTGCACACCTGCACTGATAATAAATATGAAAAGCAGAGGGGCCTTTAAATTAATTAATTATAACATACAAATTGTGTTCTACGAGTTGCATTAGCTGGCTACTTTTAAAATATTTATTTATTATGTGATTTAACTGTAAAGAAATACAGAGGGGCCTAGTTATCAAGCCGTCAACCTCAAATACGCTGCGTATTCCGCAGCGTATTTGTGGCGAGGCTGATACGCCTTAGTTATCAAAGGCTCGAGACCGGCAAAAGTAGAATTTTGTGACGTAAGCTTCGATCCGCCGGACTCAGTCCGACACAGATCGATTCTTACGTCACTCCAGATGTTCCGCACACAAGTGCGGCACATTCTCACTACTTTTGCTAGCTATCAAAAAACTAGCAGGTACGCTCGGCACTTTTACGGCCCAGCGTACCTGGTTTTCAAAGCGCCAGCCTGGAGGCGGCGGATCCCATAGGAATCAATGGGAGTCTGACCATAGCGAAAGTACAATTTCGCTGCTGACAGACATCCCATTGATTTCTATGGGAGCTGTCTACACCTAACACCCTAACATGTACCCCGAGTCTAAACACCACTAATCTGACCCCCCCTACACCGCCGCAACTAAATAAAGTTATTACCCCCTAAACCGCCGCTCCCGGAGCCCACCGCAAGCTACTCTATACATATTAACCCCTAAACCGCCGCTCCCGGAGCCCACCGCAACTATAATAAATGTATTAACCCCTAAACCGCCGCTCCCTGAACCCGCCGCAACCTATATTAAATGTATTAACCCCTATCCTGCCCCCCCTACACCGTCGCCACCTATAATACATTTATTAACCCCTAATCTGCCCCCCCTACACCGTCGCCACCTATAATAAATTTATTAACCCCTATCCTGCCCCCCACTACGCCGCCGCCACTGTAATAAAATTATTAACCCCTAAACCTAACCCTAACCCTAACGCCCCCTAACTTAAATATTAATTAAATAAATCTAAATAAATTAACTCTTATTAACTAAATGAATCCTATTTAAAACTAAATACTTACCTTTAAAATAAACCCTAATATAGCTACAATATAAATAATAATTATATTCTAGCTATCTTAGGATTTATTTTTATTTTACAGGTACCTTTCAATTTATTTTAACCATGTACAATAGCTATTAAATAGTTATTAACTATTTAATAGCTTACCTAGCTAAAATAAAGAGAAATGTACCTGTGAAATAAATCCTAACCTAAGTTACAATTACACCTAACACTACACTATACTTTAATAAATTATTCCTATTTAAAAATAAATACTTACCTGTAAAATAAACCCTAAGATAGCTACAATGTAATTAATAATTATATTATAGCTATCTTAGGATTTATATTTATTTTACAGGTAACTTTGTATTTATTTTAGCTAGTTAGAATAGTTATTAAATAGTTATTAACTATTTAATAACTACCTAGCTAAAAGAAATACAAAATTACCTGTAAAATAAATCCTAACTTAAGTTACAATTAAACCTAATACTACACTATCATTAAATTAACTAAATAAACTACCTACAAATAACTACAATGAAATACAATTACATAAACTAACTAAAGTACAAAAAATAAAAAAAGCTAAGTTACAAAAAATAAAAGATTAAGTTACAAACATGTTAAAAATATTACAACAATTTTAAGCTACTTACACCTAATCTAAGCCCCCTAATAAAATAACAAACCCCCCCAAAATAAAAAAAATCCCTACCCTATTCTAAATTACATAAATTTCAAAGCTCTTTTACCTTACCAGCCCTTAAAAGGGCCATTTGTGGGGGCATGCCCCAAAAAGTTCAGCTCTTTTGCCTGTAAAATAAAAATACAACCCCCCCCAACATTAAAACCCACCACCCACATACCCCTAATCTAACCCAAACCCCCCTTACAAAAACCTAACACTAATCCCCTGAAGATCATCCTACCTTGAGTCGTCTTCACTCAGCCGAGCCACCGATGGAACTGAAGAGGACATCCGGAGCGGAAGAAGTTAATCCTCCAAGCGGCGCTGAAGAAATCTTCCATCCGATGAAGTCATCATCCAGGCGGCGCTGAAGAAGTCTTCGATCCGGCCGATGTCATCTTCAAAGAGGCGCTGAAGAGGTCTTCTATCCGGGCGAAGTCATCTTCCAAGCCGGGTCTTGAATCTTCCTTCCGCCGACGCGGAACCACCTTCTTCACCGACGGACTACGACGAATGACGGCTCCTTTAAGGGACGTCATCCAAGATGGCGTCCCCTCAATTCCGATTGGCTGATAGGATTCTATCAGCCAATCGGAATTAAGGTAGGAAAATCTGATTGGCTGATGGAATCAGCCAATCAGATTCAAGTTCAATCCGATTGGCTGATCCAATCAGCCAATCAGATTGAGCTCGCATTCTATTGGCTGATCGGAACAGCCAATAGAATGCGAGCTCAATCTGATTGGCTGATTCCATCAGCCAATCAGATTTTCCTACCTTAATTCTGATTGGCTGATAGAATCCTATCAGCCAATCGGAATTGAGGGGACGCCATCTTGGATGACGTCCCTTAAAGAAGCCGTCATTCGTCGTAGTCCGTCGGTGAAGAAGGTGGTTCCGCGTCGGCGGAAGGAAGATTCAAGACCCGGCTTGGAAGATGACTTCGCCCGGATAGAAGACCTCTTCAGCGCCTCTTTGAAGATGACATCGGCCGGATCGAAGACTTCTTCAGCGCCGCCTGGATGATGACTTCATCGGATGGAAGATTTCTTCAGCGCCGCTTGGAGGATTAACTTCTTCCGCTCCGGATGTCCTCTTCAGTTCCATCGGTGGCTCGGCTGAGTGAAGACGACTCAAGGTAGGATGATCTTCAGGGGATTAGTGTTAGGTTTTTGTAAGGGGGGTTTGGGTTAGATTAGGGGTATGTGGGTGGTGGGTTTTAATGTTGGGGGGGGGGTTGTATTTTTATTTTACAGGCAAAAGAGCTGAACTTTTTGGGGCATGCCCCCACAAATGGCCCTTTTAAGGGCTGGTAAGGTAAAAGAGCTTTGAAATTTATGTAATTTAGAATAGGGTAGGGATTTTTTTTATTTTGGGGGGGTTTGTTATTTTATTAGGGGGCTTAGATTAGGTGTAAGTAGCTTAAAATTGTTGTAATATTTTTAACATGTTTGTAACTTAATTTTTTATTTTTTGTAACTTAGCTTTTTTTATTTTTTGTACTTTAGTTAGTTTATGTAATTGTATTTCATTGTAGTTCTTTGTAGGTAGTTTATTTAGTTAATTTAATGATAGTGTAGTATTAGGTTTAATTGTAACTTAAGTTAGGATTTATTTTACAGGTAATTTTATATTTCTTTTAGCTAGGTAGTTATTAAATAGTTAATAACTATTTAATAACTATTCTAACTAGCTAAAATAAATACAAAGTTACCTGTAAAATAAATATAAATCCTAAGATAGCTAGAATATAATTATTAATTATATTGTAGCTATCTTAGGGTTTATTTTACAGGTAAGTATTTAGTTTAAATAGGAATAATTTATTAAAGTATAGTGTAGTGTTAGGTGTAATTGTAACTTAGGTTAGGATTTATTTCACAGGTACATTTCTCTTTATTTTAGCTAGGTAAGCTATTAAATAGTTAATAACTATTTAATAGTTATTGTACATGGTTAAAATAAATTGAAAGGTACCTGTAAAATAAAAATAAATCCTAAGATAGCTAGAATATAATTATTATTTATATTGTAGCTATATTAGGGTTTATTTTAAAGGTAAGTATTTAGTTTTAAATAGGATTCATTTAGTTAATAAGAGTTAATTTATTTAGATTTATTTAATTAATATTTAAGTTAGGGGGGCGTTATGGTTAGGGTTAGACTTAGGTTTAGGGGTTAATCATTTTATTACAGTGGCGGCGGCGTAGTGGGGGGCAGGATAGGGGTTAATAAATTTATTATAGGTTGCGGCGGGTTCATGGAGCGGCGGTTTAGGGGTTAAACTATTTATTTAGTTGCGGAGAGGTGCGGGATCAGCAGGATAGGGGTTAATAATTTTATAATAGAGGGTGACGGTATAGGGGGGGCAGGATAGGGGTTACTAGGTATAATGTAGGTGGCAGCCGTGTCCGGGAGCGGCGGTTTAGGGGTTAATACATTTATCAGAGTTGCGGCAGGGTCTAGGAGCGGCGGTTTAGGGGTTAGTAACTTTATTGAGTTGCGGGGGGCTCCGGGGGCGCCGGTATAGGGGGTAGAACAGTGCAGTTTAGTGTGAGTGCTTAGTGACAGGCTAGCAATAAAGCTGGGAAAAAGCCGAAGGGCAGCGAGATCGGATGAGTGATAACTGTCACAGTCCGCTGCTCATCGCCCCGCGGCTTTTTGACAGCTTTATTTGATAACTTAGGCGTATTTTTTCAGGTCCGCGGCGGCGAAGGTAGGCGAGCTTAGGCGGACGTATTGGGCCGGCGAAGCCAGAAAAGTAGACGGCTTGATAACTAGCCCCCAGAATGTTCTATAACCTATGTATCACATTTTACACATTATCAAGAAACGCACTGCTTGTTAAAGGACCACTAAATACAGTACCATTGCATCATTGACAAGCACATAATAAAAAGACAATTCAATAACACTTACCCTGAATTTAAATAAGCAGTAGACTTTTTGCTGACAAATTTATTTTCCCCCCATTTGCCGGCTCCTTGTATCATGTGACAGCCATCAGCCAATCACAGACTAGTATACATATACCATGTGAGCTTGTGCATATGCTCAGTAGCAGTTAGTGCTTCAAAATGTGTGTATATAAAAATAATGTGCAAAATTTGATAATAGAAGTAAATTGAAAAGTTTCTTAAAACTGAATGCGCTATCTGAATCATGAAAGTAAAATTTTGACTTTAGTGTCCATTTAATTTTATTCACACAAAAACTTATTTGAGGGAAGTTCAATTATACTTTTTAGATAAAATCTTTATCTTAATTTGAGAGATTTTGAATTTATAAATAACATTTAAAAAAAGTTTATTTTTAATTTTAAAGGGATGGTTGTATTATGTAACATTCCTATTTTTCTAATATAAATGGCACAACATTAAAGAACTATGGCCCAGATTACAAGTGGTGCGCTAATTTCACTCGTGCGCTAACTTTGATCAAGTTAAAAAATTAGCCCGGCCAGGTTACTGGGGATGTTACAAATTAAAAGTGAAATGTGAGTGCACAAACAAAAGACTCAGGGGTGCTAACTTCAGGACTTTGGATATCAGGACCACGCTAACTCCCTCTCCCCATAGTGCTAAAAAAGTCTTGATAGTAATCACTTGCATGCCAACCCGACACTGTACTAAAGCTGAAGGTGTGTTAGGAATACCTCACATTCCTATATTCTTCGCATAGAAGAAATACATTTTTCTTTATATATAAATAAATATATAAAACAATCTAAATGAAAAACATAGGAATTCCAAGTATTTATTTTAAAAACACATAAAAAATGAAATAAAAAAATGATATTGCACGTTCCAAGGTATTTGACTGGGAAGATGGAAACTGAATTCCCTTAATGGGACAGTAAAGTAAAAAAAAAAAAACTTTCATGATTTAAATAGGGCATGTAATTTTAAACAACTTTCCAATTTACTTTTATTGCCAATTTTGCTTTTTTCTCTTGGTATTCTTAGTTGAAAGCTAAACCTAGGAGGTTCATATGCTAATGTCTTAGACCTTGAATACTGCCTCTAATCTGAAAGCAATTTGACTGTTTTTCACCACTAGAGGGCGTTAGTTCATGTGTTTCATATAGATAACATTGAGCTCAAGCATGTGAAGCTCCTAGGAGTCAGCACTGATTGGCTAAAAATGCAAGTCAGTCAAAAGAACTGAAATAAGGGGGCAGTTTGCAGAGGCATAGATACAAGGTAATCACAGAGGTAAAAAATATATAAATATAACTGTGTTGGTTATGCAAAATTGGGGAATTGGTAATAAAGTGTCAGGGTGCCAGGAATCAGACTGAGACGAGAAGTGCAAAAATAATCACACCTTTATTAATAGCAAAAAATAATAAAAAGTTCACAAGTCAAATAACAAGCCAGGAGTCAAAACCAGAGCTGGTAGTCAGACGAGCCGAGTCAGGAGCCAAAGCGAATAGTCAGACGAGCCGGAATCAGGAACAAGGAAAACAACAGAGTCAGGAACAAGCCAGGGATCAGGAACCAGGAAGGACGTCAGGCAGCCAGGTAATACACAGGAACTCTCACAAACAGGTCTGAGACAACGCAAAGGCAAAGCATACTGAACAGAGGCCCTTTAAATAATAAGTGATGACATCACAATTCTGAGACTGCATCCTGTCTCACACAGATGATGCATACCAGTCTGGCCATAAAAGGAAAAGAGCAGCATCCCCCACAATGCACCATAGTCAGCAAGAGAGGTGAGTAAAATGGCTGCCAGCAGCACATGGCAAACAAAACAGGGAAAAAACCCTGACATAAAGGTATTATCTACATTTTAAACAACAAAAATTCTGGTGTTTACTGTCCCTTTAAGGGGTGGTACATAGACAGAAATCCAAATTCTAAACCCCTCAAATTTTCAAGGGTATTAAAAGCCCTCCCTTTCCGAACTGATCCGATAACAACCTCAATGCTCATGTATTTGTGCATTGAAATGAACCATCACCGAAAATAACCACTTCCTAAAGTTAACCCTTAAAATAACCCCAACATAAAATTGATACTACCTCTACAGTTAATGTCTCAGTTTTTATAGCTGCTACATGGGTCTGTCTACTTATTGTCCCATGCCAGAAAAATTGTAAATTCACAGCCACCAATGTTCAGCGTTATCAGTCCAATGTTGTATTCAGATTCTCTTACTGTGTCTGGACCACATGGTGTTCCAGCAGCCAATAGGGTTATTTTTCATATAGGTACCTCTTTCCAGGAGTAAGTATGCAAGAAGACAGCATTGCTATGGCATAAAGTGCATCATTTTGATGACATTTGATATACACTCCCTTTGTGCAAGAATCGGGTTTCCACCTCTGCAAGGTATTCCTGGACAGTTATGAGTTGCACACACTACAGGTTGTTCAGAGAGTAACATGACTATTGTTGCTGGGCGGGCAGCACATAAATAGTGCTTGCTGGACAATCCTGCTCATTATGTTTATTTCAAGGAATTCCTAACAATAATAGTATGATTATCTCTATTTTCAAAATATTAGCATAAAATTAGTAATAGTGCATTAAGAGAGTGTGTTATGTATTAAAGGGACAGTATACTGTAAAATAATTTTTCCCTTAATGTGTTTACAATTGCTTTTTTACCAACTGCAAAGTAAAAAAATTATCGCCTAGATTTGGAGTTTGGCGGTAGATGGGGTGCGTTAGCTACGCGTGGTTTATGTCTAACGCACTTTTTTAACGCGGGTATTTAGAGTTGAAAAAAAACCTTCTAACGATACTCCTAACGCGTGTATTTCACACGCGGAATCCTGCCCGCGTTAGACAGTCTCCCATAGAGATCAATGGAAAAGCAAACAAACACGCTTTTTTCACCTAACACTCGATCTCGCGAGAAATACGCACAGCTCGGTCATATGACACATACCACATAATGCACAACAATAACACGCCGCAAATGTCACAACAACAATCACTAAACAAAGCACATAAGCATTACACATTCAGAAGCGGTGGGAAATTTAATAAAATAAAATACATGGAATACGCATATTATTTAAGATGCGGAAATACGGAAAATAACAACAAGGAAAAAAAAAAACACAATCATACACTAGCAAAATACTCGCATTCAAAATTACTATATATTAGGACAAACATACATATACAACACTTCACTAATACCACACCATCGCAAATTAACATTTGAACATAATACTATTGGAGAATGTTATAGAAAACGAGCACTATGACATCATCGCATTCTACACATTCCACAAATACTAACTCGAAATGAGCATGCGCAAATTCACACACCTAATACACATTGCACAAATAATAATTACTAATAAAGCACACCTGAACACAATTTACAACGCAAACCGGTACATCATTAAACATTTACACAGGGTATATAAGCACCACACAAGCATGGCTTCTTTGACTGTGTTGCTGGTGGGTTTTTGGAGATTGGAGCTTAGAGATTTTGTGCATTATTGTGAGTCAGTTAGTGTTATCGTGAGTGAGTTAGTGGTAGTGTGAGTTATTGAGAGTTAGTGGTAGTGTGAGTTATTGAGAGTTAGTGGTTAGTGGTAGTGTGAGTTAGATAGTTAGTGGTAGTGTGAGTTAGAGAGTTAGTGGTAGTGTGAGTTAGAGAGTTAGTGGTAGTGTGAGTTAGACAGTTAGTGGTAGTGTGAGTTAGAGAGTTAGTGGTAGTGTGAGAGAGTCAGTTAGTGGTAGTGTGAGTTAGTGAGCGACAGTTGGTTTGGGTGAGTGTGCAAGTGCTTTTTCTGTACACTTAACACATTTACACGCAAACACATTCAATACATACATACACTTATCAATAACACTACATACACTCCATACCCCATACCCTCTCATACTACACTCCATACCCCATTCCCTGTAGTCCCATTCCCTTTCATCCCATTTACTCTTATCCCATACCCCATCCCCATCCCATCCCCTAGTTACATTTAGTTTACATATCCTCCTTTTAGTCTTCTTATTCATTTTGTTTATTTAAATACTCCTTACCCTCTTTTATTTATATCCCTTTCACACTTTCAGCACTTTTTTGGTCTTTTTAGTTCTTTATTTTGACCCCCTTTCATTTGATCACACTCACTTTTTGTTTGCTTATTTGGGGTTTAGTTTAGGGAAGAGATGGAGGGCAGGCAGGGGAGAGGTAGAGGGGGGAGGAGAGGGAGGGGGAGAGGAACAGGGCAGGAAGGGGGGCAGGAAGCGGGGGTGGAAGCGGTGGGTGGACCCAGCCACTTGGTTCAAGATGAACAAGTGGCTGGGCCCAGTGGCGGACAGAGTAGGGCTTCACAGTCCGGGAAACAGAGGGCATCATCACAGGGGAAGGCCAAGGCGACTAGGGAGGCAAGGTTTTCTATGGAGGAGAAGGAGGCCCTCGTAGAAGCCTATATGACCAGGTATAGGAGGCTGCAGCATCAGAAGACCACCCCGACTGAGAAGAGGAGGCTCTGGCAGGAGATAAGGAATGCAGTCAATGCAGTGGGTGGCCGGAACAGAGATATGGACTCTATTAAACATCGCTACCGGGACTGCAAGATGGATCTTAAGAAAAAGTTAAGCCGGGAGTCCCAACATGCCGCAGGAACCGGTGGTGGCCCTGCACTGGAAATCGATTACTGCCGATGGGAGGAAATGTTGCGTCCCAGCATCTCCGAGGTGGATATAGTCGGTATCGGAGGAATTGATACCGGGAACCTGCCATTCTCATCTGACGGTAAGCTCATTTAAGAATAAATTAACATACAAATGTATTTGAAGGGACACTATACGCAAACCTTTCCTTTCATGATTAAGGTAGAGAATACAATTTTAAACAACATTCCAATTTACTTATATTACCTAATTTGCTTCATTCTTTAGATATACTTTAATGAAGAAATAGCCATGCACACGGTGAACCAATCACAGGAGGCAGCTATATGCAGCTACCAATAAGCAGCTTCTAAGCATATCTAGATATGCTTTTCAGCAAAGAATATCCAGAGAATGAAGCAAATTAGATAAGAAAAGTAAATTAGAAAGTTGATTATAATTGTATGCTTCTACATCATGAAAGATAAAACATTGGGTTTCATGTCCCTTTAAGGATCAGATTAATGCTATTACGTTGTTTACACGCATTCACAATTACTTTGCGGTTACATTAGTATCTAGGCTATAGGTTAGGTGTGCATTTAAACAGACTGAAAACAAATGCTAAAACATTCAGATTGACAAGAGATATCACAAACACGGTTTAGAAAATGCGGAAATCTTATTGATTGTTAGATTTCAAAGTGGATTAATGAGGCTGCATTTGTAATTGTATCGTAAGCTAAGTAATTTAAAGCTTTATTTTGAAATATGCTAATATATACATTTATTTCTTTTTCAAATATACAGAGTCTGGGGAGGAGGCAGCACAGCAACTACAGGCTCCTCCTTTTCCCCGGGATGAGAGTGGTGGGATGAATCTCCACCTCGGAGGGAAGAGGCCCCCCTTGACGAAGAGGCCCCCCTTGACGAAGAGGCCCCCCTTGATGAAGAGGCCCCGGAAGCAAAGATAGAGGCCGCGGAAGCAGAGGCCCCTCAAGGACCAGCAGGCCGCCGTGCACCAGCAGGCTGCCGTGCACCAGCAGGCCGCCGTGCACGGGCACCCCGCTGTGCACAACAAGAGAAAATAGCAGAGGTGCGGGTTCTACTAGACTACATTGACCAGATGCGTAACTCCCGGATCCAAAATATAGAAGGCAGAAATAGAATTATTGAAGGCCAAAACAAAATCATTGAAGGCCAAACCCAAATCATACACCTCCTTACTCGAATAGAAGAAGGCCAAAACAGAAACTTTCGACTCCAACAAGAGATGTTTAATTTCTTCCGGGAGGCGCATGCTGGTCTGCCTCCTGCTGGTCTGCCTCCTGCTGGGCCTCCTGCTCCTGGGCCGCCATCTGCTGGGCCTCCTGCTCCTGGGCCGCCATCTGCTGGGCCTCCTGCTCCTGGGCCGCCATCTGCTGGGCCTCCTGCTCCTGGGTTGCCATCTGCTGGGCCTCCTGCTGCTGGGCCTCCTGCCGGTCCATCTGCTCCTGCCGGGCCATCTGCTCCTGCTGGGCCATCTGCTCCTGCCGGGCCATCTTCTCCTGCCGGGCCATCTTCTCCTGCCAGGCCATCTCCTCCTGCCGGGCCATCTCCTCCTCCTCACCTTGGTCGTCCCAGTACTCTTCCTTCCACTCTTCCCACAACATCTCCAATGAGATCTCGTCGGAGTCGGCAGTTGCCCCTCCCAGAGCCTCAGCCCCGTGGAAGAGGGGAAGGAAGAGGAAGTAAGTATTTGTTTTCATGTTTAATTATTTTTTATTTAATGTGTAATGGATAGGTATGTGATGATGTGGTTTTCATACACTTGTGGACCACACTCTGTATATAATCTACTTCTATGGGACCGGGTCCATGGAGGCAGATTGTTTGCAGAGTGTGGGTTATAAGTGTGTGAAAACCACATCATCACATACCTATCCTTGTTCATGATATTGATTGGTTTCTGTGATGTGATGTCCAAACTGTTTCCCGAATCGCAAACAAAATTACCATTACAATTATCCATGATGGCATATTACTGTTTGAATGCCAATAACACAGCTTAAAGGGACACTCAGAACATTATTGATTACAAAGAAAACACTGTATTACGCATTATCAAGTTTGAAACAACAAAACATGGAGAAATACGTGTGACTTATGTGCTTACCCTTGTATCTATGCCTATGAAAAATGACCACTTATTTGTTGTTCTGACCTAACAACATTTTAGACAATCAATGATCAATACATGGTAAATATGCTGTATGAGCTCAAGGTTTTATATATACAAATGCTATCAAAATGCCCTCTAGTGGTCAAATTGCATTCTGATTACATGCACTCTTCAAGCTCTAAGAAATGAGCACACAAACCTCATAGGTTTAGCTAGCAAATAAAAATAAACACAGAAAAATGATTAATTGGTGAAAAACCTTTGATATCATTGATATAACAAAATTGTCTTTTTTAATAATGCAAAACATTATTTGTTTTCTAGACTGTCCCTTTAACAAAATTACATATGCTAACATATAATATTTGGTGATTGTTGGTATATCTACATGTACTTGTTCAAACAAGAAATATTGAAAAAAGATTAATATTGACGTGTTAAATAAAGTCTATTTTCTTAAAGAGACATTATTGTGTTTATTTTTTTTTAGAAAGACATTTGTTTTAACAATGAATATGGTTTAAAGTCCTTTTAGGAGTGAAAAAAAAAATATGCTAACAATAATATATTTGGAGATTAACCAATGTGGAACTCATACATGATACAAAAATCAACATTTGCATTAAAGGGACAGTATACAATCTTTTTAACAGAACTGCATGTAATAGACACTACTAGAAACAACAAGATTAACATATACTGATATCAAAATCAATATTATAAAGCTTTAAACACTTTCAAAGAAAATCGGGTTATCTCTATTGAAAAGATAGATGGAAACCCCATTACAACCGTAAAACAAGACAATACCCCATCATTAAAATATGAAAAGACCCTTTACACAAACAGGAGAAAGCTGGAGATGGTACTCACATGAAACTTTGAGGCTTGGCAAGGAGTCTGAAAATTACTTCAATTTTATTTGAACAGAAGCAAAAGTAGACGTGTATTTGGTAAACAATGGACTATATAACTAGAGACAAAATAAAATATTTTGGTTTTTAATGTGAGTGTCTAATGAACCTTTAATAAAATATACGACAAAATTACATTTAGAAAAAGTCGGCATCATATATTTAGCATATGATAAAGATAAATGCATATTGATTACTTTATTATAATACAATAGCGCATATTTATGAATTAGATATCTTTAACATTAAACACAACAGTCATTTTTCATAAAAAGGAACATATTGTTGACAAACATATTAAACAAGATGGACTATAGAGATTTGCACTTGCCTCGAAATATCTTATGCATGAAAACATTTTGCTTTCATTCGTTTATTCAACCAGACATCCAGCAAAAGAGAATGTGGTGGTCTTTATCAGCTATGGGTCAACAATGTATCATAATGCACACAATCCATATTCGCCATGGTTTTAAACTTGTCTTCTCATTCACAAATATGTGTAACGTGCACAAACAAATATTGCGGGACTACGTAATACAATCAGACGTTTTTTTACACCTTTGCATGTGACGTCTTAATTAACATGGCGCTTCCTTGATCACGTAAGAACGCAATCCAATAAAAGGCGCATTCTTGATCACGTAAGAATGCAATCCAATAAAAGGCGCATCGTTGATCGCGTAAAAACGCCATCCAATAAAAGGCGCATCCTTGATCGCGTAAAAACGTCAGTCAATACAAGGAATCATTGGACAGCCTGGCAGGTGACGTCTTAAGCAACATGGCGCATCCGAGATCGCTGAAAAACTGCAGCCAATACTAGTTGACAGCTTGGCATATCAATAAGAAACGTATTTATATTTTAGTAACTAGTATGTGTCTATATTGCTATCTAGGAATGTCACGATAGATAACGAAATACTGTGATCTATGAAATATAATACATTATCGAAAATAAGGAGATATTTAATTAGAAGCAGAGGATTTATAACTAAACTATTTAGCAAGCAGCATGTTTTAATTACAAATTAAATCAATATTGGTTACACGATTATGTACGACATTGCAATTTGAAATATATTGTTACAATAAATGTAAATATTTGGATTTTTGTGTTTCCTGTCCCTTTAAAAGAAAATTAATGCTAGGAGATGCATTAGTAAAATAGGGATGTGTTAGATATTATATGTTAAAGGGACAGTCAACCCCAGAAATTGAATTTTAAAAAATATAGCTAATCCCTTTATTACACATTACTCATTTTTGAACAACAAACACAGTTATATATTAATATACATTTTACTTCTGTTATTATCTTGTATCTCAGCTTCTGATGACTGCACCATTATTTTGGTTCTTTTGACAGACATGCAGTTTAGCCAATCAATGCTCACTCCTAGGTCACTTTACGTGCATGATCTCAATGTTATCTATATGAAACATGTGAACTAATGCCTTATAGTAGTCAATATTTTTACAACATTAGAGGCAGTCTTCAAGGTCGAAGAACTTAGCATATGAACCTCCTCTGTTTACCTTTCAAATAATTATAACAAGAGAACAAAGCTAACTGTTGAATAAAAGCTAATTAGGAAGTTGGTTAAACTCGCATGCCCTTTTTAAATCATGTATCATCTTTTCGGACTTGACTGTCCCTTTAACTATAGCTATGGTGTATATCTTTAACATTTAAAAGATACACATGAGAAATACATATGCCATTGATGTTTTAAGATATGTTTAGATTGTTTTGGAATAACAATAATGACACATGTATTGATCAAACGTGTCATTTATTTAAGTTGAAATATGGTCAGCCTACCTATAGCCATATATGGGAGGAGAAGTATTTTTTACAAATATTTAGAAAAACATATTCCTCATCTAAAATATGCGCATTACACACAGATATTGATTTGGTTACACTACTACAATAAGATAGACTTGAAAATGAAATACATGTGCTGTCAACATTACAATAAGATTGTTTATTAATAAGATTATATGTCCTTGTTCATGTAAAAAGGACAAAAACGCTTTAGAAATGAAAATCCATTCATTAACAATTGTGCTCAGCATCACTTAAAGGGACATGATTTTGTTTTTTAAAAAGAGGATACACAGAGACAATACTATTTCAATAAAATAAACACTTTACAGGGATTATATAATTGTATCAATCCTCGGATCATTTGTTAAATGTGCATCAATTCACGCAGAGTTTATAAATACACACATGGATGTGAAATTTGCAATATACATATATATACACAAATAACAATCTATATATACATATATAAAAGAATTACTATGCTAATCATAATCATGCAATGATAAAGCTTTACGAAAAATATATAAAGACAAATAATAAAATTAAATTGGAGATGTTAATCTTAAAGTCATTTACAATTGTATTACATATATGATTCAGGAAACACCATTATTTTTGCTAAGGTCCCTTTAAGGATTAACCAGATAAACTAGAGATTTCAATCAATGACATGAATAAAGAGAACAAAGAATCGTGGAATGACATGTCTTTTATTAGTATGTCAGAAAACATCAACAACGTTTATAAATAATCTTTTAAAGATCAGGAAACTTGGAGCCATATGACAAGGTAACAGAGTGCATCACAGTCCATGAAGAGAGTAGCCAAGGACCAGCATAGCCCCATTGGAGCCATATGACAAGGTAACAGAGTGCATCACAGTCCATGAAGAGAGTTGCCAAGGGCCAGCATAGCCCCATTGGAGCCATATGACAAGGTAACAGAGTGCATCACAGTCCATGAAGAGAGTTGCCAAGGGCCAGCATAGCCCCATTGGAGCCATATGACAAGGTAACAGAGTGCATCACAGTCCATGAAGAGAGTTGCCAAGGGCCAGCATAGCCCCATTGGAGCCATATGACAAAGTAACAGAGTGCATCACAGTCCATGAAGAGAGTTGCCAAGGGCCAGCATAGCTCCATTGGAGCCATATGACAAGGTAACAGAGTGCATCACAGTCCATGAAGAGAGTTGCCAAGGGCCAGCATAGCCCCATTGGAGCCATATGACAAGGTAACAGAGTGCATCACAGTCCATGAAGAGTGTTGCCAAGGGCCAGCATAGCCCCATTGGAGCCATATGACAAGGTAACAGAGTGCATCACAGTCCATGAAGAGAGTTGCCAAGGGCCAGCATAGCCCCATTGGAGCCATATGACAAGGTAACAGAGTGCATCACAGTCCATGAAGAGAGTTGCCAAGGGCCAGCATAGCCCCATTGGAGCCATATGACAAGGTAACAGAGTGCATCACAGTCCATGAAGAGAGTTGCCAAGGGCCAGCATAACCCCATTGGAGCCATATGACAAGGTAACAGAGTGCATCACAGTCCATGAAGAGAGTTGCCAAGGGCCAGCATAGCCCCATTGGAGCCATATGACAAGGTAACAGAGTGCATCACAGTCCATGAAGAGAGTTGCCAAGGGCCAGCATAGCCCCATTGGAGCCATATGACAAGGTAACAGAGTGCATCACAGTCCATGAAGAGAGTTGCCAAGGGCCAGCATAGCCCATTGGAGCCATATGACAAGGTAAAATAGTGCAACAGGCACAACAATAATAAAAAAAGGCCAAATGGCAACCATAAAAAACAACATCAACATGTGGACGGAGGATTCTTATCTGCGCCCTTGGAGCATCTCCAGATCCTCCACTTACTGGTCATCCCCTTCATCGTCCTGTGCCTGTCCAGCTACAGATTCAAGCATTGAATTCCACTGCATCATCTGACGTAGAGTCAAATGCTGAACCTGTAGCTGGGCCTGCATGGTGTCGCTCATCCCTCTCAGGACAGCTGCGTTCCTCAACATGGCCTGCTCTACGCGGGCTAGCCCTTCTAGCGTGAGCCATGTTGAGTCACAGCCTAAAATAAAAAAAAAATACAATATTAATGATAATTACACAACAGAACAAAAAATAAGCAAAGATACATTGTCATCATAAAGACAAATCATTCTTTAAATTAATTTGTTGAAATTGATTATTTACACATGAAATATGTTATTCAGACAGACCTAAACCATTAAAGGGACATTTTACTCCAACATGTTGTCCCCTTTAATTGGTTTTTGATGATCCACTTTTACAGCTTGAGTGTCTAAAATCTTGTAAAAGGATTTACTTTGTACTTACATTAGCAATTAAAATATTTTAGTTATACTGTGGTAGGCACACCTATCCTTAAACATTTTGGCGTTGAGGACAAGCTGTGTAAACATAGCAACCAGAAGAAATTACATTCCCACTGGGTTATACAAGAGATAATGTATGAACATTTGTACATAAATTGTTGGATCCAAATAGTGGTGATTGGTATATGTAGTGATATCAAATTAAAGGGACACTAAACCAAAATATTTTAGTTACTGATTCAGATAGAGCATGACATTAAAAAGAATTATTAATTTACTCCTATTCTTTAAATGTTAGAATTCTCTAGCTATATTTTAAATGCAAGAATGTAAGTTTATAGGGCAGGCCATTTTTGGTTATCAACTTTGGTTGTCCCTGCTGATTGATGGATACATTCATCCAACAATAAAGAAATGATGTCCAGATTTTGTTTTAATAAAAAATAATTAGAGGCATTTCTTTGTTTCAATAAAGATAGCAAGAGAATGAAGAATAATTGATAAGAGTAGTAAATTATAAATTTGATTAACATTGCATGCTCCATTTGAATCACAATAGAAACAATTTGCCTTCAGTGTACCTTTAAGTATCTTATAATGTTGATTTTGAATGATACTTACAGCTGTGCCTGGGAAGGACAATCCGACACCCAGGACAATGAAGGTTGAGACAGGGGGGAGGGATGGGATTGGGTTGGGGAGGGATGGGCTGCTGCTCTGGGGTAGCCCGTACAGCTGGGGAGTGGTGAGTTGGGGGCTGGGCAGCTGGGGTAGCTGTACGGGCCAAAAGACGGGGAGAGCGGTGAAGGGGGACAAAGGGGCGTTTTTTGTGAGGGACAGGATAGGAAAAATGGGAAGGACCGGGAGGGTCTGTGGTCTGTGGAGGGGCAGGGGGCTGGGCAGGGGACTGGGCAGGGGCCTGGGCCTGGGCCTGGGCAGGGGATTGGGCAGGGGCGGAAAACTGATGACCAGAAGAGGAGGATCCATCTGAAATAAATAATACAAATATATTAACATCTCATACATCATGAAATCAAATCAACGCATTTCAACTTGATTATGTTTGCAATATACTTAGAAGTGTGTTTGAATTTCTAAACAATGATGACATGAGGATATGGTATGCATATAGGCACTCAGATGAATAGCAATGACTGTCTGTACAATTATAAAATTATTATTGTGGTTTGGCCTGGAATATGCATGTGACATCATGATGGCATGAATTAGAAATCCAAAAATTTAAAAAAATCCAAGCATATTTTCATGCTGCCTGATATATACAGGGGACAGTAGTGTATTTTAACAGACAAATAATATTCCTTTTTAAAGTGCAAAAGCTGTAGACTTTGAATGTCTTCAATAAAATGATTTCCAATAAAGAAACATGTTGGATACATGTTAGATATATTTCACATACCATTAGACTTCAAGGGAGCCTCTTCCTCCTCCGTCCCACATGTTAAATTAATCTCTGTAAAACATAACATGTTGTGTACACGTTAAGATCAGATATTATAACATATGTTACTGTTGCTCAAAGACACACATCAATGTTGCATTAAAGATATACACACCCAAAGTTATGATTTACATCATTTTGATGGAGCATACAAATGACATTAGATTTGTTATTCTCAATGATTCAGATTTTCGATTTATTGTTTGTATTAATGTAAAAATCATAAAAGCATAGTACATTGAACATTTAAGATTTCTCATCTGTGTATCACTTGATGATTGTTGTCAAAATTGAACATGGAAACAAACATATGCTATACATCTTCGGAATAACAAAGGTGTAGACTAAGAAAATTTTAATTCTTAATCTTTCAATATTAAAATAAAATTAATATATAATCAGAGGAGTAAATTATATGTTTGTTTCAAATGTTATGATTCATCAGAATCATGCTCATAATATTGATTACCAATACACCTTCAATGACATATAAATGAGTCAATGGACTTACCAGAAGACTGCAACGGCAGCTCTGTGTCGGTGCTGGATCCCTCTGGGCTCCCCACAACAACTCTCTCTATGAATGATATAGATATATATTAGTGAACACATTTGGGATAGCACTAAATCACATCTGTATCGAATTATAAGAATAATCAACTTGAAAATGTGAAGAATAGAGCAGTCATTAGAATAAAAAATGCTTGATTGAATCAAGGGGATTCTGTAAAAAATGATGTATTTAACATATGTTTAATTTCTGACTATATTAGACATCAAACTCGTCTCATACGATGCTATTGCATATCTAAATATACCCATTGATCAATGTTCTTAAAAGAATACACACAAACCACATTTTGAATAACAGCTGTTGACAAATATAAACAAAGACATGTGGCACATCGAGCCATTTGTGCAATGTACAGTAATCTTGTTTAGGACACAACACATATTGATCACAATACTAAACCAAATTGATTTGTACAAATATGTAATCATGGTGCTGTTAGAGTATGCTTATATCTAGAAAGTAACTCAAACAGTGAATATGTGAATTATATATCAATATTGTTTAATCCAAAGAATGTAAGGATTAATGAATCTATTGTTTATCAAAGGGACACTGACATGATTTATTTCAATCAGTGATTTCACTGTTCAAAATGTTCCAAATTATTTAACATTGACTCCTATTATAATTTTAATTTTGCTACATTTTAATCTTAAAGGCAGATAAGCAATATTGGATTCAATAAATATTGTTTGTTGAAGGTATCCACCAATCATCAATAAAAACCCAGGTTGATCAACCAAAATGGAGCTGCAGATAAATGTACATTCTTGATTTTAAAATACATTTAGCAATAGAATATTTAAAATATTATTATAGTATTATATTTAAATGTTGATTAATATTGCATGCTCTATCTGAATGACAACAGTAATAATTTTAGCTCAGTGTCCCTTTAATATAAAAATATGATTTGACAATGTTGCTGTTAATGAATTCTGTACTCCATATGTTGATGTAATGAATGGGATGGAGCATGCAATTACAATCTAATATGTTAGTTAAGGATATCCTAAAAATTATTTAATTATCCTCTCTTAAAGGGACATGAAGCTCAAAATGTGTAATTGTATACTTTTTGAAACTATGTACTACTGTTTTCTGAACACATGATTTTAACTTTGACAAAATGCCAATTTATGCATAAAAAAACAGCCGGATAATACCAGTATTGCATTGTTTAACCTAAACCAAAATCAATATGTTTTTAGAAGAGCTAAAACAATAGACTGAACCAATTTAGCTCATAAAATGTTTATACAAAACAATACAATCACGTTTCAAAATCATTCAATGTAAAATTTAGTTGGCATGTCCCTTAAATGACGTGATCAATTTCAAAAATTGAATCTATATTTTTAAAATCAAGACATATGCAAGAGTGTGTGAATTTTGTCAAAATGTATCCAAATAAGATTAGGCAATACACAGGGGAAGAATATAAATTGGACATTCAAAGAATCTTACATTAAAATGAAGATATCAAGAATAGATGGGATATCTTAAATTCGATAAAAATTCAGATTAGTATTACAATGTAATCGTATGTTTGTTTGTTTTTTATTCTTATTTGTAAATATTTTACAAATCCATTTTGCGGATACATATAAATATTGAACAATGTGGATTTTGCATGTAATGTTCTGTCCATGTTTCTAAGACAAATGTCAATTAAAATGAGACATACCATACTGTGACAAGCCCTGGCTTGAGGTTCCAGCACCAACATCACAATCTGTAATATATTAAATGAGGATTAGATATCATTAATACAAATCATGCCATGTTTAAAATCTTTACATTATTACCAAATCAATTAAAAACTATTAATCTTTTGGTAGTCCCATGAGTTAATTGTTTCCTCAATTAAATTCATCATAAATATATCCTGTACTCTTATTTTCAATCAGTTGTGTTTACTGTAGCTTTAATTAATTTTTTGTGTTATTTCATTCTCATCAATTGATGGACATATGTTATTATTTATTTTGATTCTGCTTTTTTTTTATTATGTATAATATTGAAAATAAGAATACTGTATTCTTCACATATATAATAATTCACATTTCATTTTGACCAACATGTGTAAAGCGATGCCACTTACTCAAACCCATGTTCACGTGTGTGCGCAATTCTATTGTTCGTGATCATTGCGCAATGATTCCAAGCGGAATTACGCATCCGTCATTTGACCAACATGTGTAAAGCAATGCCACTTACAGCAAACCCATGTTAACGTGTATGCGCAATTCTAATTTTCGGGATCATTGCGCAATGATTCCAAGCGGAATTACGCATCCGTCATTTGACCAACATGTGTAAAGCAATGCCACTTACAGCAAACCCATGTTAACGTGTATGCGCAATTCTAATTTTCGGGATCATTGCGCAATGATTCCAAGTGGAATTACGCATCCGTCATTTGACCAACATGTGTAAAGCAATGCCACTTACAGCAAACCCATGTTAACGTGTATGCGCAATTCTAATTTTCGGGATCATTGCGCAATGATTCCAAGCGGAATTACGCATCCGTCATTTGACCAACATGTGTAAAGCAATGCCACTTACAGCAAAACCATGTTAACGTGTATGCGCAATTCTAATTTTCGGGATCATTGCGCATTGATTCCAAGCGGAATTACGCATCCGTCATTTGACCAACATGTGTAAAGCAATGCCACTTACAGCAAACCCATGTTAACGTGTATGCGCAATTCCATTTTCGCTCTGTGACGCATATTCTGTAGAGCGCAAGAAACATCATTCCTATTTCATGTGTTACTAATCTAAAATCAGATATCTAAACATCATATGTAGCGTATGTTGTGAGATCTATATAGGTTTAGTATCTGACTATATACACATTCCTTAAAAATCTAATCAAATATTAATATATTATATGAAGTTGGATAGTTACCTGGTTCAGATTCTCTTTCCGCTCCTCCCAGGCCACCGGACGGAGAAGCAGCTGCCCTGGCCCCCGGGTCAGGACTTTCAGATCCAGCAGCTGGGAGGGAAGAAGAGGAGGCCAAGGATGGCGAGGATCTGAATCTTTTGGGGACCCGGAGAGTGAGGAGCTCGCATAAAGTCACCTCATAAGGGAGTAGGTAGAGTTTCCGCGGGGCCTTTCTTTGGCCCCCTCTTTTACGGGCTTGTACCCACTCCCTTATCAGGTCGACTTTTTTTGTCAAGCGCAACCTCATATCTCCGAATCTCCGCATGATCTGATCCTGGCTCCTCTGGACGCCACACACCAATTGAACCGCATTGGTGATAGACTCCCAGAGGGCCTTCTTAACAGGCGCATCTGTCGACCTCCTCTTGTTCCCAAACAGCTGGGGATAAAAGTCCTGGACGGCGTGGACCAGTGCAGCGCTCTCCTGCTTGGTAAACCTGTGAGGTTTCATGCCTGCTGGGTTGTTGAATATCTTTTGTAAAGAAATATATACTGCCTGTAGGCATTAGAGAACTGACAAAGATGGCAACGTGTAATGGACTTTTATATGGTGAAGTAAACATGAGATGCACCATGGGACAAGTTATCTGTACATCTGATTGGATAAAAGTTTGAAATATTGTTAGAATGTCTGTGAGACCATCCTGACTCAAGTTGTGTTTGTGTGATGAACTCTGATTGGCCGTTCCTTAATGTTTTATATCTTAGCAACTTCCATACACATACCTCCTGGTGGTGCTGTTACTTCATTTATCATGTAGACTTATTTGTAACTCATGGGCCTGTCATGCGGATATGTGTGACGCAGATTTAATATCCATGATCCGTTAAATATTAATGTTTAAATTCTCTTTAAAATCTAATACTGTCACATTATTAACCCCTTAACGACTGAGGACGTGCAGGGTATGTCCTCAGAAAAAAGGCAGTTAACGCCTGAGAACGTACCCTGCACGTCCTCAGTGTGGAAAGCAGCTGGAAGCGATCCTGCTCGCTTCCAGCTGCTTTCCGGTTATTGCAGTGATGCCTCGATATGGAGGCATCCTGCAATAACCTTTGTAAGCCATCCGGTGCAGAGAGAGCCACTCTGTGGCCCTCTCTGCACCGGAGATCGGTGGCTTACTGCGTTGGTGGGTGGGAGCCGGACCGGGAGGCGGGTGGCGGCCATCGATGGCCCTAACGATGTGAAGGGGGGCGGGATCGTGGGCGGGGGTGGCTGGGGGCGCGCACGGGCGCGCGCGAATGCACGGGAGGGTGGGGGCGGGCGCGTGCACGGGGAGGGAGCGGGTGGGAACCGCTACACTACAGAAAATGCTAAAATAAAAAATGTTAAAAAAAATCTTAAAAAGTCACAAAAAAAATGATCAGCAAAGTGGTGGGGGGGGGAAGCTACACTACAGAAAAATAAAAACAGTAAAAAAAAAAGCACTTTTTATTGCAAACTGGGTACTGGCAGACAGCTGCCAGTACCCAAGATGGCCCCCAATAAGGCAGAGGGGAGGGTTAGAGAGCGGTTTTGGGGGAGGATCAGGGAGGTTGGGGGCTAAGGGGGGGATCCTACACAGTAGCATATGTAAATATGCTAACAATTTTTTTTATTTTTTTTAAAACCCTTTTATTTTAGTACTGGCAAACTTTCTGCCAGTACTTAAGATGGCGGGGACAATTGTGGGGTGGGGGAGGGAAGGGAGCTGTTTGGGAGGGATCAGGGGGTGGGATGTGTCAGATGGGAGGCTGATCTCTACACTAAAGCTAAAATTAACCCTGCAAGCTCCCTACAAACTCCCTAATTAACCCCTTCACTGCTAGCCATAATACACGTGTGAGGCGCAGCAGGATTTAGCGGCCTTCTAATTACCAGAAAGCAACTCCAAAGTCATATATGTCTGCTATTTCTGAACAAAGGGGATCCCAGACAAGCATTTACAATGATTTGTGCCATAATTGCACAAGCTGTTTGTAAATGATTTCAGTGAGAAACCTAAAATTGTGAAAATTTTTATGTTTTTTTTAATTTGATCGCATTTGGCGGTGAAATGGTGGCATGAAATATACCAAAATGTGCCTAGATCAATACTTGGGGTTGTCTACTACACTACACTAAAGCTAAAATTAACCCTACAAGCTCCCTAAAAGCTCTCTAATTAACCCCTTAACTGCTGGGCATAATACACTTGTGGTGCGCAGTGGCATTTAGCGGCCTTCTAATTACCAAAAAGCAACGCCAAAGCCATATATGTTTGCTATTTCTGAACAAAGGGGATCCCAGAGAAGAATTTACAACCATTTATGTCATAATTGCACAAGTTGTTTGTAAATAATTTCAGTGAGAAATCGAAAGTTTGTGAAAAAAATGTGTGAAAAAGTGAACAATTTTTTGTATTTGATCGCATTTGGCAGTGAAATGGTGGTATGAAATATACCAAAATTGGCCTAGATCAATGGATATTCAGAGATTCCTGAAAGATATTAGTGTTCTAATGTAACTAGCGCTAATTTTGGAAAAAAATGGTTTGGAAATAGCAAAGTGCTACTTGTATTTATGGCCCTATAACTTGCAAAAAAAGCAAAGAACATGTAAACATTGGGTATTTCTAAACTCAGGACAAAATTTAGAAACTATTTAGCATGGGTGTTTTTTGGTGGTTTTAGATATGTAACAGATTTTGGGGGTCAAAGTTAGAAAAAGTGTGTTTTTTTCCATTTTTCCTCATATTTTATCATTTTTTTTATAGTAAATTATAAGATATGATGAAAATAATGGTATCTTTAGAAAGTCCATTTAATGGCGAGAAAAACGGTATATAATATGTGTGGGTACAGTAAATGAGTAAGAAGAAAATTACAGCTAAACACAAACACTGCAGAAATGTAAAAATAGCCTTGGTCCCAAACGGACAGAAAATGGAAAAGTGCTGTGGTCATTAAGGGGTTAAATGTTGTAGACATTTCTCGGTTTAATAACGGTCTGTTTCTTTAATACAAATACGTTGGATTAATACACATTTAATATTGTATGTCTTTATTGTTCATAAAATCAATTTCGTGACTTATTGTGAAGTATTGACATTGCTCTATTAAATGTATTTATAATGCACATTGATTGTGTGCTATTGCGTGACATTAGACTCTAATGTTTAAGATGCAAATCTGGTGTTTCAAGATACGTTTCCCACGCAACATTTCTGAATGTTCAAATTCAGGTTATAATGTCAGTAACTTGGATAATCTGTTTATAGATGTTAAACTACAGGTTTGTTTGTTATTAGTAAATAAACCTCGAGCTTGTATTTGTCTGAACTGCTCATATGTTATTGTGCAATGGCGTCTTTATTTTTAAATAGACATTACAACCAAACAATTGTATCAAATGATCTGTAGAGATCAAAAATGTTTAGACTTTAAAATGTAACTCAATTTATCTTTGTATTTAGATATCCTCAACAGAAGAAATTTAAATGGACATGGTTGAGCCAATCACATAAGGCATCTCTGTGCATCCACCAATCTTCATCTACTGAGCCTATCTCGATATGCTTTTCAAGCAAAGTATGTCAAGATAAGAAGAGAAGTAAATACACTCTTTAAATCTCTTAAAGGGACACTGTCCAAAAAAATTTAGCGTTCGTGATTCAGATTGAGCATGAAATGTTAAGCAACTTTATAATTTAATCCGATTCTCAAATGTTAATAATTATCTTGTTATCTTTCTTTGCAAATAAAAAATGATATTTTATATTACGGACAATTTTTTGTGAAAAACCTGGGTTGTCCTTGATGATTGTTGGATAAATTAATCCACCCAAAAAAAAAAGTTCTATCCAGAGTACTGAAGCAAATAAATTATCAATTTAATGCCTTATTTTTAAAGTAATGATAGCAACATCACGAGGAACATTGATAATATGAGTCAATTTATAAAGTTGCTTAAAATTGAATACTCGTTCAGAATGTATAAATAATTTAATTTTTTACAGTCTCCCTTTAAGTAAGGAGACATTTCACAATAATGCTTGAAATATCATAAACCTAGGCACCTTCCTTTGGCAAAATTAGTATAACATATGAGTAAAGCATATTTAGATTAACTTCTGGATTGTTTTACACACTGAATGAAATATATATTGTAATGGATGTATTTCGCAGTCTTCAGCTTAGAGGGACATTAAGCTATATGTTATTTATGTATTTTGGAGAAGATTATAATATTTGAACAACTTAATATGTTTTGTTATTCGATCATTAGATTTTAATTATATATATTCTTGGATTAAATACATATCTACATAGGCTATTTTGATGCTGATTGTTGGTTGCACATAGATGCCTTATGTAATTGTCTAAGATATGTGCATTGATGTATCTTTTTCTAAGTATATTTAAAGACTGAATGTAATTCAATAGTACTTTATAAATATGTTAAAATTCTTTTATGATTGTTTAAAATTCAATACACAATATATTTTGTGAATGTCCCTTTAAGGACCAAAACATTCGGAATGTTGATTTAACATTGTCGAAAGAAACTAAAGGGGAATGAAAATTATATATAGATATGTGATGTCTAACCCAAGAGGTAAGATTTTAAAAATTACATAATATTAATAACTATAGTTAAAGGACCCTTTAAATGACTCCACTAGAACATAAAATCAATTAACATGGCATCCAATAACTAGCTTGTGCAAAATATGAAGTTAACTGACCTACCATTTTTAAATTTAAAAAATATAAATTTATTAAAATAATGTTTTTAGATACCTAAGGAAGATACAAGATCTTATAAAAGAAATTTTACATTCAACAACACTGTCACTTTAATGTAAGTGAACCACTTCCCCTTCTTAAAAGTGAAAAAAATAAATTTATGTCAAATTCTGACTACATATCCGAAAATATTTTAAAAAATTAACATCTAAAAATTACACAATAATAGCATTGATGGATTTAACTCCCCAATTAATTTAAAAAAGATAGTTGACTTTAATATTGTCTGAATCAGTGGATTTTCTAAAATTAATGCTATACATGATGCCTAATTTGATCTTATGCATGTGCTTGTGAAATAGACAACTACCAGTCATGAGAGTCAAATTGTTTTTTATTGACTGATTATATAGATATTTATTATAATCTGTTCAAAAGAGGGTATTTAATAATAAAATGTTGATTATTACCATTTAAAAAAAAAAAAAAAAAAAATCTTTTAACCAAAAAAAAAAAAAAAAAAAAAAATTCCTGGAAGTCATCAGATGAAAATCTGAAAAAAATAAAAAATATTTTACAAAGTTAATACACACGTTGTAAAATATTCATAAAATACATTTACAATCATCTTGTGTCTATGCTCTAACTTTGTGCAACATTTTATCAAGATATTTATGAATTAAATTTTTTGATTAAAAACAAAAAAAAACATACACCATTATATTGTGTAATAAAAATTACATTTAAATATCAGCATTTCTAATTATACATAATAATGTATATCACATTTAAATAATCAAAAATACATATATGTATGCTGAACATAAATGTAATATTTAATGTCCATTCAAATACCTCTATATCAACTATAATATGTATTCCTTTGTCTGATTGTGATACCTAAATATCTAATTATGAACAAAGTATGGCTAATGTATGTAAGCTACAAATATTCTACATTCTTCCTGTGATTCTTAACTATCATGCATGGGTAAACCAACCTGGATAATGCATGGTCTTTGAAAGTCAATTCTGGAGAAAACAGTTGATCTTCAATAGGTATCTTATTCATCATTTAAAAAATAGAGGACTGTGAAATACCATCTAAAAATTTAAAAATAATCTAAGTGTCTGATTGTGATACATAAATATCTAATTATGAACAAAGTATGACTAATGTATGTAAGCTACAAATATTCTACATCTGGAGAAAACAGTTGATCTTCAATAGGTGTCTTATTCATCATTTCAAAAATAGAGGACTGTGAAATACCATCTAAAAATTTAAAAATAATCTAAGTGTCTGATTGTGATACATAAATATCTAATTATGAACAAAGTATGACTAATGTATTTAAGCTACAAATATTCTACATTCTTCCTGTGATTCTTAACTATCATGCATTGGTAAACCAACCTGGATAATGCATGGTCTTTGAAAGTCAATTCTGGAGAAAACAGTTGATCTTCAATAGGTGTCTTATTCATCATTTCAAAAATAGAGGACTGTGAAATACCATCTAAAAATTTAAAAATAATCTAAGTGTCTGATTGTGATACATAAATATCTAATTATGAACAAAGTATGACTAATGTATGTAAGCTACAAATATTCTACATTCTTCCTGTGATTCTTAACTATCATGCATTGGTAAACCAACCTGGATAATGCATGGTCTTTGAAAGTCAATTCTGGAGAAAACAGTTGATCTTCAATAGGTGTCTTATTCATCATTTCAAAAATAGAGGACTGAAATACCATCTAAAAATGTAAAAATAATCTAAGTGTCTGATTGTGATACATAAATATCTAATTATGAACAAAGTATGACTAATGTATGTAAGCTACAAATATTCTACATTCTTCCTGTGATTCTTAACTATCATGCATTGGTAAACCAACCTGGATAATGCATGGTCTTTGAAAGTCAATTCTGGAGAAAACAGTTGATCTTCAATAGGTGTCTTATTCATCATTTCAAAAATAGAGGACTGTGAAATACCATCTAAAAATTTAAAAATAATCTAAGTGTCTCCAATAGGATGCCTCCACGGCCTTATTCTATCAAATAGTTGGCACTTACCATGTGAACATGTCTTTGTATGGTTTTCAAGGTCAGCAGATTTGAAAGATAATGCCAGACATGATCCCATTGGTATTCTTCAATTTCAATCTTGTCTTTTTCCACTGTCAGTCTGGGAATTCTTCACTGTCATTCTTCGAATTCTTCCCTTTCAGTCTTTACATGAAGTCATCTCTCTAATGGCATAAAAAGTTTCATAAAAATTATTACTACAAGTGTGTGAATCAGTTCTGTACCCCTCTCCCACCCCCCATTTCTGAATCAATTTCTGTCACTAGCTTAACCCCTTAATGACCACAGCACTTTTCCATTTTCTGTCCGTTTGGGACCAAGGCTATTTTTACATTTTTGCGGTGTTTATGTTTAGCTGTAATTTCCCTCTTACTCATTTACTGTACCCACACATATTATATACCGTTTTTCTCGCAATTAAATTAACTTTCTAAAAATACCATTATTTTCATCATATCTTATAATTTACTTTAAAATTTTTTATAAAATATGAGGAAAAAATGGAAAAAAACACACTTTTTTTTAACTTTGACCCCCAATATCTGTTACACATCTACAACCACCAAAAAAAAAACATGCTAAATAGTTTCTAAATTTTGTCCTGAGTTTAGAAATACCTAATATTTACATGTTCTTTGCTTTTTTTGAAAGCTATAGGGCCATAAATACAAGTAGCATTTTGCTATTTCCAAACTACTTTTTTTCAAAATTAGCGCTAGTTACATTGGAACACTAATATCTTTCAGGAATCCCTGAATATCAATTGACATGTATATATTTTTTTTTAGAAGACATCCCAAAGTATTGATCTAGGCCAATTTTGGTATATTTCATGCCACCATTTCACCGCCAAATGCGATCAAATACAAAATATCGTTCACTTTTTCACAAATTTTTTCACAAACTTTCGGTTTCTCACTGAAATTATTTACAAACAGCTTGTGCAATTATGGCACAAATGGTTGTAAATGCTTCTCTGGGATCCCCTTTGTTCAGAAATAGCAGACATATATGGCTTTGGCATTGCTTTTTGGTAATTAGAAGGCCGCTAAATGCCGCTGCGCACCACACGTGTATTATGCCCAGCAGTGCAGGGGTTAATTAGGGAGCTTGTAGGGAGCTTGTATGGTTAATTTTAGCTTTAGTGTAGTGTAGTAGACAACCCAAAGTAATGATCTAGGCCCATTTTGGTATATTTCATGCCACCATTTCACCGCCAAATGCGATCAAATAAAAAAAAAACGTTAAATTTTTCACAATTTTAGGTTTCTCACTGAAATCATTTACAAACAGCTTGTGCAATTATGGCACAAATGGTTGTAAATGCTTCTCTGGGATCCCCTTTGTTCAGAAATAGCAGATATATATGACTTTGGTGTTGCTTTCTGGTAATTAGAAGGCCGCAAAATGCTGCTGCGCATCACACGTGTATTATGGCTAGCAGTGAAGGGGTTAATTAGGAAGTTTGTAGGGAGCTTGCAGGGTTAATTTTAGCTTTAGTGTAGAGATCAGCCTCCCACCTGACACATCAGACCCCTTGATCCCTCCCAAACAGCTCCCTTCCCTCCCCCACCCCACAATTGTCCCCGCCATCTTAAGTACTGGCAGAAAGTCTGCCAGTACTAAAATAAAAGCTTTTTGGGGGGTTTAGGTTTTTTTAAAAAAAAAAAAAATTATTATTCTGCTGTATAGGACCCCCCTTAGCCTCCAACCTCCCTGATCCCCCCCAAAACAGCTCTGTAACCTTCCCTATCTGCCTTATTGGGGCCATCTTGGGTACTGGCAGCTGTCTGCCAGTACCCAGCTTACACAAAAAAGTGCTTTTTTTTCTTAGGTTTTTTTTTTTTCTGTAGTGTAGCTTCCCCAAACCCCCCCCCCCCACCACCACAAACCCCAACCACCTCATTGATCATTTTTTTTTAAAACTTATTTTAAACTGATTGCACCTTTTTCTGTAGTGTAGCGGTTCCCACCCGCTCCCTCCCCGTGCACGCGCCCGCCCCCACCCTCCCGTGCACGCGCGCGAGTCCGTGCGCGCCCCCGGGCATCCCCGCCCACGATCCCGCCCCCCTCCACATCTCCAGGGCCATCGATGGCCGCCACCCGCCTCCCGGTACTGCTCCCACCCACCAACGAAGAAAGCCACCGATCTCCGGTGCAGAGAGGGCCACAGAGTGGCTCTCTCTGCATCGGATGGCTTCAAAAGGTTATTGCAGGATGCCTCCATATCGAGGCATCACTGCAATAACCGGAAAGCAGCTGGAAGCAAACAGGATCGCTTCCAGCTGCTTTCCACACCGAGGACGTGCAGGGTACGTTCTCAGGCGTTAACTGCCTTTTTTTTGAGGACGTACCCTGCACGTCCTCGGTCGTTAAGGGGTTAATAAGCGTGTGTAGCATCTTGTGTTATGTTCTATCAATCAAGTGTGAAGATGAGTCATATTGAGCAGAACGAACCTCTAATGTGTGACTTTGAACCATAGTCATGCTAGAGGATAGTTATGCTAGAGGATCCCTTTCTGAGTATTTACATTTTAAGTAATGTGTAAACTAAATACTAGTTTTGAAAATGTATGCCATATGATGTATTTGTGTACAATTCATGCCAGCAACAGTCCATACATTTATACTTACCAGCTGATGTTCTCTTTAAAAACCAGGTGACAAAGACTCGCTACAGGACCCAATGACCAGAGCATCACCTATATTAATAAATGAAACACATTTTTAGCATTTGATGAACAATCCTAACATGTTTGCACAATTCAATACTTGTCATTTCCCTAGAGTTCACATCTATTGGCAATACTCCAATCTAACTTCTATTATTTACCGTCTAAAGTGGCGGTTGATGATGTCTGCTCTGACATTGAGCCCCTCGTTCTGGAATGGCCCCTCTAGAACTGGATCATCCTCCTCATCTCTGAGTAGGTTTCTGGGTGCCTGGACAGCCATCCCAGCCCGCTGTGCAATATTATGCAGGACACTACAGGCTATAACGATCTTAGCCACGTTCTTTGGGTTGTATTGGAGGGCTCCTCCCGACCTGTCAAGGCACCTGAATCTCATTTTCAGGAGCCCGAACATTCTTTCAACCACAGCCCTGGTTCTCTTATGCGCCCTATTGTAGCGCTCCTGAGCCACATCAGTAGGGCTACGTAAGGGAGTAATAAGCCAAGGCCGGCTCATGTAACCAGAATCACCTATAAATTATGAACAGAACATAATTCAAACTGAATCCTCAAAATTGTATTTTGATTCCAAAAAAAGTTTGTGTACACGATAATCCACTAACAAATGTTTATTTTTTAAAAGAATAATCTAGTTCAATATTATTCTCTATCTTCCCATTTCAGCTAAGACATGCTACATATGCGTATTTCTCCTAAACCAGACCTTGTGTAAAATACCAACTAAATGGTTACATTGCATTCTCTATCTGAGCATTTAAGGTAAGACATGCTACATATCTGCATTGAACTAAAAGTAGACATTAGCGGAAAGAGACAATGACATGGTTAAATTGCATTTGCTGCTATCTTCCCATTTCAGCTAAGACATGCTACATATGCGTATTTCTCCTAAACCAGACCTTGAGTAAAATACCAACTAAATGGTTACATTGCATTCTCTATCTGAGCATTTAAGGTAAGACATGCTACATATCTGCATTGAACTAAAAGTAGACATTAGCAGAAAGAGACAATGACATGGTTAAATTGCATTTGAAGCTATCTTCCCATTTCAGCTAAGACATGCTACATATGCGTATTTCTCCTAAACCAGACCTTGTGTAAAATACCAACTAAATGGTTACATTGCATTCTCTATCTGAGCATTTAAGGTAAGACATGCTACATATCTGCATTGAACTAAAAGTAGACATTAGCGGAAAGAGACAATGACATGGTTAAATTGCATTTGCTGCTATCTTTCCATTTCAGCTAAGACATGCTACATATGCGTATTTCTCCTAAACCAGACCTTGTGTAAAATACCAACTAAATGGTTACATTGCATTCTCTATCTGAGCATTTAAGGTAAGACATGCTACATATCTGCATTGAACTAAAAGTAGACATTAGCGGAAAGAGACAATGACATGGTTAAATTGCATTTGCTGCTATCTTCCCATTTCAGCTAAGACATGCTACATATGCGTATTTCTCCTAAACCAGACCTTGTGTAAAATACCAACTAAATGGTTACATTGCATTCTCTATCTGAGCATTTAAGGTAAGACATGCTACATATCTGCATTGAACTAAAAGTAGACATTTGCGGAAATATAAATAAATGGTTAAATTGCATCCTATAGCTGAACATTACGCTAACATTTTAAGACTACAGTGGCAATTGTCTAACTAATTAACCATGTTGTGCACAAATACTCACCAACGAGATAACCAGGGGGCATTTGTCTTTCCTCAAACTGCCGCCACAGGGTGGACAGAGAGAGGATGCGGGCATCATGACAAGCCCCTCCAAAATTCGCACATACATGCATAATCCTCATCCGTGCGTCACAAACATACTGCACGTTGAGGCTATGAAAATGTTTGTGATTTCTGAAGGGCAAGTCATCAATTGGAGCACGCAGCGCAATGTGGGTACAATCAATGGCTCCCAAGACATTGGGCAATTCAGCAATATCAAAGAATTCCCGCTTCAGGCACCTCCAATCACCATCATTCTGTGGGAATCCTATGTAATGCTTACTGATACGTACCATGGCGTCCAGAAAGTTATCAAACACCACAGAGAATGTACCTTGAGACAGGCCATGCATGTACATTTCTCCGGATTGAAAACTCCCGGAGGCCAGGACGTATAGACAACTTAGCATCTTGCTCATGCCGGGAACAGCAGTCCTTATTCTTATACGTGGCTCCAAATGAGGTTTAAGAAGATCGTAAAGGCCAATGAGCTGTTCGCGATTGAGCCGATACTTATCATAAACCTCAAAGTCGCTCATGTTTTCCAAGGTGGGTCTCACCCTGTAGACACGAGGACCTCGAACCAGACGACCCCTTCATCTCAGTATGAGCCGCCGAGGCTGCCTGATTCTATCAACAGCTAGTTTGCCAATAGCAGCACCAGCAGCGTCTACCATATCATCATCATCCATATTTCCAAACAGCAGAGCAAGGAGTAACAGGGTATGCGAATTGATATGATGTGGATCACCATGGATGCTTTGGCCATGTTGTTTGGGGGATTTATAGTACAATTAGTCCAATGGTAGTGAGTTTGTAATGATTGCTAATTATATTCACTTGTTTGTATGTGAGCGGCGCGAATGCTTTCAAAGTGGGCATTTTTTAGGTGTTTGCTGAAATGTTGTTTTCCCCCAATGAATCTCAATGTGAAAGTGCACAATATCACACATACAGTGCATGTTTGTAATGTTTGATCATATGCGTAATCAATATTTATTAAACGCGATCTTATAGTAAAAAGCACACGTCCAGGCTAACATGAATGAAAGTGCATAGTTGTATATAATGTGCATCGAATGTGATCGATCAATGTTGCTGCAATATTGTTTGTAAACGATAAAGTAACATCTGCCATCTGTAGAATTGTATATATAAGTGATTGCCGAGATGTCAATATTGTACGCGTCCCATTAAAATCTGCATAATAATTCTGAACTTCCGGCTGTCATCTGTAGTATTGTGTATATAAGTGATTGCCGAGATGTCAATATTGTATGCGTCCCTTTAAAATCGCAATAATAATTCAGAACTTCCCGTCTGCCATCTATAGTATTGTGTATATATAAGTGATTGCCGAGATGTAAATATTGTATGCGTCCCATTAAAATGGCACTAATACTGAATAACTTCTGGCTGTCATCTGTAGTATTGTATATATAAGTGATTGCCCAGATGTCAATATTGTATGCGTCCCATTAACCCCTTAATGACCACAGCACTTTTCCATTTTCTGTCCGTTTGGGACCAAGGCTATTTTTACATTTTTGTGGTGTTTGTGTTTAGCTGTAATTTTCATCTTACTCATTTACTGTACCCACACATATTATATACCGTTTTTCTCGCCATTAAATGGACTTTCTAAAGATACCATTATTTTCATCATATCTTATAATTTACTATAAAAATTTTTATAAAATATGAGGAAAAAATTGAAAAAAACACACTTTTTCTAACTTTGACCCCCAAAATCTGTTACACATCTACAACCACCAAAAAACACCCATGCTAAATAGTTTCTAAATTTTGTCCTGAGTTTAGAAATACCCAATGTTTACATCTTCTTTGCTTTTTTGTAAGTTATAGGGCCATAAATACAAGTAGCACTTTGCTATTTCCAAACCATTATTTTTCAAAATTAGCGCTAGTTACATTAGAACACTAATATCTTTCAGGAATCTCTGAATATCCATTGACATGTATATATTTTTTTTAGTAGACATCCCAAAGTATTGATCTAGGCCCATTTTGGTATATTTCATGCCACCAATTCACCGCCAAATGCGATTAAATACAAAAAATCGTTCACTTTTTTACAAATTTTTTCACAAACTTTTGGTTTCTCACTGAAATTATTTACAAACAGCTTGTGCAATTATGGCTTAAATGGTTGTAAATTCTTCTCTGGGATCCCCTTTGTTCAGAAATAGCAGACATATATGGCTTTGGCGTTGCTTTTTAGTAATTAGAAGGCTGCTAAATGCCACTGCGCACTACACATGTATTATGCCCAGCAGTGAAGGGGTTAATTATGGAGCATGTAGGGAGCTTCTAGGGTTAATTTTAGCTTTAGTGTAGTGTAGTAGACAACCCCAAGTATTGATCTAGGCCCATTTTGGTATATTTCATGCCACCATTTCACCGCCAAATGCGATCAAATTAAAAAAAACGTTAAATTTTTCACAATTTTAGGTTTCTCACTGAAATCATTTACAAACAGCTTGTGCAATTATGGCACAAATGGTTGTAAATGCTTCTCTGGGATCCCCTTTGTTCAGAAATAGCAGACATATATGGCTTTGGCGTTGCTTTTTGGTAATTAGAAGGCCGCCAAATGCCGCTGCATTTCACACGTGTATTATGGCTAGCAGTTAAGGGGTTAATTATGTAGCTTGTATGGAGCTTGCAGGGTTAATTTTAGCTTTAGTGTAGAGCTCAGCCTCCCACCTGAAACATGAGACCCCCTGATCCCTCCCAAACAGCTCTCTTCCCTCCCCCACCCCCCAATTGTCCCCGCCATCTTAAGTACTGGCAGAAACTCTGCCAGTACTAAAATAAAAGCTATATTTGGGCTTTTTGTGTGTGTTTTTTTTAGCATATTTACATATGCTGCTGTGTAGGATCCCCCCTTAGCCCCCAGCCTTACTGATCCCCCACCAAAGAGCTCTCTAACCCTCCCCCTCTGCCTTAATGGGCGCCATCTTGGGTACTGGCAGCAGTCTGCCAGTACCCAGTTTAGTGAAAAAATGTGCCTTTTTAAAAAAAAAAAAACCCTTTTCTGCAGTGTAGCTCCCCCCCCCCAAGATCAACCCCCCACCCCTTCCACATCTCTTAGCTGTTTATTTACAGCTTTGAAAAAGTTATTTTGTTGTACTTTTTAAACTTTTTTTTTCTGTAGTGTAGCGGTTCCCTCCCGCTCCCGCCCCGTGCACGCGCCCACCCGCCGCCCCCCGTGCACGCGCGCGCTCCCGTGCGCGCTCCCGTGTGCGCTCCCGCCCCTCCCGCCCCCGATCCCGCCCCCCTCCACTCCACTGGGCACATCGATGGCCGCCCACCCGCCTCCCAGACTTGCTCCCACCCACCAACGATACCGGCCACCGATGTCCGGTGCAGAGAGGGCCACAGAGTGGCTCTCTCTGCATCGGATGGCCAAGGGGGGTTATTGCAGGATGCCTCCATATCGAGGCATCACTGCAATAACCGGAAAGCAGCTGGAAGCGAGCAGGATCGCTTCCAGCTGCTTTCCAGACCAAGGACGTACGCCACACGTCCTCGGTCATTAACTGTATTTTTTTTGAGGACGTGTGGCGTACGTCCTTGGTCCTTAAGGGGTTAAAATGGCACTAATACTGAATAACTTCCGGCTGTCATCTGTAGTATTGTATATATAAGTGATTGCCGAGCTGTCAATATTGTATGCGTCCCATTAAAATCTGCATAATAATTCTGAACTTCCGGCTGTCATCTGTAGTATTGTATATATAAGTGATTGCCGAGATGTCAATATTGTATGCGTCCCATTCAAATTGCACTAATACTGAAGAACTTCCGGCTGTCATCTGTAGTATTATATATATATAAGTGATTGCCGAGATGTCAATATTGTATGCGTCCCATTCAAATCGCACTAATACTGAAGAACTTCCGGCTGTCATATGTAGTATTATATATATAAGTGATTGCCGAGATGTCAATATTGTATGCGTCCCTTTAAAATCGCAATAATAATTCTGAACTTCCCGTCTGCCATCTGTAGTATTGTGTATATATAAGTGATTGCCGAGATGTCAATATTGTATGCGTCCCATTAAAATGGCACTAATACTGAATAACTTCCGGCTGTCATCTGTAGTATTGTATATATAAGTGATTGCCGAGATGTCAATATTGTATGCGTCCCATTAAAATCGCACTAATACTGAATAACTTCCGGCTGTCATCTGTAGTATTGTATATATAAGTGATTGCCGAGATGTAAATATTGTATGCGTCCCATTCAAATGGCACTAATACTGAATAACTTCCGGCTGTCATCTGTAGTATTGTATATATAAGTGATTGCCGAGCTGTCAATATTGTATGCGTCCCATTAAAATGGCACTAATACTGAAGAACTTCTGGCTGTCATCTTGTAACAATCCAGATACACAAAGTGTTGTTATTACAGCAAGTGATATTCCTACTGAGTTTTTCTTAGATAAGATAAATAGATTTGAAGTGCTTGAACAAAAACAACTCTTAATTACTAAATTAGTTGTATGTAATCCCAAGCAGTGATACATAAGTAGAAACTGTACCTATGTAAATATGCTCAGGATGTTAATGTAGTTATATGTTAGCTCACTGTCAGTGTCTGCATGACAGTGTGGCTAACAAGTTAACATGGTAGCAATTTAACATATTAAGATGAGATGTCACAGTTTGAAATATAAACAGCATAACAAGTTCGTATATCATATTAGTCAGGAAAAGTTCTAAGATATTGTTTTAAGTTGTTCTGAGTTCGCTTACCAAGCGTAGATAAAAGATACAAAAACAACCTGTTGTTGTGTTGTTTGTACGAGCTGTGTGCGGTCCTGTGTGGAGCAGCAGAGAGCAGCCTGTCTGAAGTTTGCAGCGTGGAATTGCGGAATGATCCGATGCGGCCGTCGGTGACGTCACCCGCCCAACAGCTGATCCAAAGAGTCCGGCGAGACTGCAACCGGAGGTTGCAATATAACACTTGTTGTAACGGAGTAGCTGGTAAGGTGATCTCCAAGCTGGCTTAGGTCAGAGGAAAGTTGATGGTCTCAGGAGGAGAAACAAGAAGTTAGGATAAAGAGAAAAGTAACCGTATTTACGGAGAGGCTAGATATTACTGAACTGAACATTCAATACCAAGCAATGTTATAATACAAAGGTGTGCCTTATAAAGGAAATGCTGAATGAAATAGAGGCTGAGCGGTTTAACCCATAACTTCCCAAGGATATTACAGAGGGGTCCCCCAAAATGAACCACTCTGGGGTTCAAGGATGATGCCTGTCCGGGTTGCGCCGATGGAACAAAGAGATCAACCTGGGGGCCGACAAGTTGACAGAAGGCTCCCAGGAATCTTCATCAGAGGAATAACCTTTCCAATGGATCAGGTACTGCAACCGGCCAGAAACTCTCCTGGAGTCCAATATTTTTTCCACCTCAAATTCACAGTCAGGAACAACAGGAACCTGAGTGGTAGATCTTGTAGAAGCATTCCTGAGTTCTTTGTACGGCTTAAGCAGGTTAACATGGAATGTGGGATGTATCCTATATCCTTCGGGGAGTTCAAGGGTCACTGCGTTAGAGTTTATTACCCTCTTGATCGGAAAGGGTCCAATGTAGAATCTATTCAATTTTCTAGTCGGAGTACTGAGACGAAGATTCCTTGTTGATAGCCATACAAGGTCTCCAATCATGTACGTGGGTGCTGGTCTCCTCCTTAAGTTATAATAAACTTTCTGTCTATCCTGAGCAGTCTTGATGTTATCGGCAAGAATAGAGAAGGTTTCAGCGATACTGTTAGTGGTGTCATTGACAACCGGGCACTGACTGTCATATTGAGGGTTGACATGGAATAATGGATGAAATCCATAGTTGGTGAAGAACGGTGTAGTCTTAATTGTGGAATGATAGGCATTGTTATGGGCAAATTCTGCAAGTGGAAGTAAAGATGACCAGTTATCTTGGTTTTGTGTGACAAAACATCTGAGATAATCTTCCAACCACTGATTTGTTCTCTCCGTTTGACCATTACTCTGAGGATGGTATGCGGAACTCAAACGTTGTTCAATGGATAATGCCTTACAGAGTTCTCTCCACATTCTAGAGGTAAATTGTGAGCCTCTATCTGTGGTAATTGATAGGGGTAAACCATGTAGTTTGATGACATTATTGATGAGTAATGTAGCGGTCTCCATAGAAGTTGGAAGTTTGTGGTATGGGATGAAGTGAGCCATTTTAGAAAATAAATCGACAACCACCATGATTGTAGTATTGTTACTGGATTTTGGAAGTTCCACAATAAAGTCAGCAGCTATATGAGTCCAAGGTTTTTCAGGTATAGGTAGTAAAAGCAGGTAACCTACCGGTTTGTGTTTTTCAATTTTGCAAGTTGTGCAGATCTCACAAGACTGAATATATTTTAGTATATCTGTGGACATATGTGGCCACCAGTATGATCTCTTGGTTAATTCTATGGTCCTTTGTACCCCAGGGTGACCCGTTAGGGTTGAGTCATGCATAGCTTTAAGAATAGTCATTCTTAAAGATGGGGGAACATAGATCATGTTATTGTTGCGGTACAACCCGTCAGTACCTTTTGTTAACAAGTGTTTAGGCAGAGTTGCATCTGTATGCTGATGTTCTTGGAGAGAAGTTCCTTCATTAAAAAGTATTCCTAGAGATTCACGGAAACAGTGGTCTGGAATGATAGTTCCATAGGGCGTCTGTGCAGAAGGTTTGTCAGGTAATCTTGAAAGTATGTCAGCTTTTGTATTTTTTGATGCGGGTCTATAAGATATGTTGTATGAGAATCTTGAGAAGAAAAGACTCCATCTGACTTGCCTAGAAGTCAATGTCCTATGGGTCTTGAGGTATTGAAGGTTTCTATGGTCTGTGTAAATTTGTATAGGTTTGTCTGTACCCTCTAGGAGATGCCTCCAATGCTCTAAAGCTGCTTTCATTGCAAGCAACTCCTTCTCACCAATATGATAATTGAGTTCCAATGCTGTTAAAACTCTAGAATAAAAAGCAATAGGGTGTACAGGTTCTTGAGGTGAGGGGCGTTGGGACAGAATGGCACCAATCGCGTAATGGGAGGCGTCAACCTCCAGTATATATTGGAGGTTTGGTTTTGGAAAAGAAAGTATTGGTGCTGTTGTAAAACATGTTTTCAGATACTGGAAAACATTATTTGTGGTCTGTGTCCAAAGAAAAGGAGTGTGGCTCTTTGTTAATTCGGTTAAGGGTTTTGTTATGTGAGCGAAATACTTTATGAATTCCCGGTAAAAATTGGAAAAACCAAGAAACCTCTGTACATCTTTCTTTGTTTTTGGAGTTGGCCAATTGAGTATAGTTGAAACTTTATCTGTTTCCATGGAAATACCCTGTGGTGTAATGTGGTATCCCAGAAATGTAATGTCGTGTGAATGAAAAATACACTTTTCTAATTTGACATACAGGTGATGTGCCTGCAACCTTGATAATACAATTCTGACTAACTTAATGTGTTCTTCAATGTTAGATGAGTATATTAAGATGTCATCTAGATAAATCACCATTGATCTGTCAAGTAAATCTCTGAAAATGTCGTTTATGTACCTCTGAAAGGTAGCAGGGGCGTTACAAAGCCCAAAGGGCATAACGGTGTATTCATACAACCCGTATCTGGTTCTGAAGGCAGTTAGCCATTCATCACCTGGTCTAATTCTTATCAGATTGTATGCTCCACTTAAGTCGAGCTTTGTAAATATAGATGCACCCCTAAGGCGTTGAATTAACTCCGGTATTAAGGGTAGGGGGTAACGGTTCTTGACAGTCCTTTTATTTAATTCCCTGTAATCCACAATTGGGCGCAGGGAGTGATCTTTGTTTTTAACAAAGAAGATACCTGCTCCTGCTGGAGAGGTAGAAGGTCTTATAAAGCATTTTTTTAAATTCTCATTGATGTATGTCTTTAAATGTAATAACTCATTTTCTGATAACGGGAATATGTGCCCATAGGGAATATCAGATCCAGGAATTAGATCTATTGGGCAATCATATGACCGATGTGGTGGCAGAGTTTCAGCCTCTTTTTTACAAAAAACTTGTTCAAAATCTTTGTATTGTTGGGGTATATGAACCTCTGTAACTGAAAGTATAGGTATATGTGGTATACAAGTAGACTTACAGTAAGGTGAGTTGAAATGTATGGTGTTAGATTGCCATAATATTGTAGGTTGGTGTAACCTAAGCCATTGGAGCCCAAGCACCAAAGAAAAGATAGGTGATGTGAGTACATCAAAGGTAATATACTCGTGATGGTTATTTTGTAATGTAACCAGAATAGGTACCGTCTGATGTGTAATAGGCCCTGACTCAAGTTGTTTACCATCAATAAGGCGCACCAGAACAGGTTTCTGTTTCTTTACAAGTGGTATTTTATTTGACATAACAAGTGCAGAATCTATGTAACATGAGTATGCCCCAGAATCAATAACAGCTTCAGAGCAGAGGCGGCGGTGATCCCACTGTAAAGAGACGGGTATTAGACAGTTTGTTACCTGGGAATTGGTAATTTTCAGGGAATATACTGTATCACAATTCTTACCCTTCTTAGACCTTTTAAGTACTGGGCAAGTGGAAACATCGTGTTCTTTTGATGCACAGTATAGACATAAGTGATGTAGTCTACGTCTGTTCTTCTCCTCAGGGGTCAGGGGTCCCTTGATGGCCCCAATATCCATTGGTTCATCTGTCCCTTTTGGATGTGACGGGACTCTGGCATCATGAAATCTGATATTGGTGTCATGAGATACCTTTTCCTGTTTCCTCTCTCTAATTCTGTGATCAATTTTGATACTTAATTGCATTAGGCCTTCCAGATCGTCTGGCAAATCTAGTCTAGCAAATTCATCTTTTATATGTTCTGACAACCCAAGTCTAAACTGACTTTTTAGGGAAACCTGGTTCCAGCCTGAGTCTAGCTGCCAGATCTTAAACTCAGAAATGTAATCCTCCACAGCTCTTTTGTTTTGTTTTAGATTTCTTAGTTTGTGCTCTGCAGTACTTTGTCTGTGGGGGTCCTCATATAAGGAGGATAAGGAGCTAAGGAAGTTATCAAGAGAGTTTAGTGTGGGACTATTTTGTTCATAGAGTGAGTCAGCCCATATACGGGGTTCACCCTTCAGGTATGAAATCATTGTCAAAACCTTTATTTTGTCATTAGAAAAGGTTTTCGGCTTTAAAGTAAAAAATAAGGTGCAGGCATTGATAAATTGTCTGAATTGCTTCCTATCGCCCCTAAACTTATCTGGTGGACTGACAGGAGGTTCTGGTGTAGTATCAGTGTTAAGAGGTGCAGGTGTGTGCCCTTCCTTAATAATATTCTTTAGGGTTTGATTTTCTACCTGTAGGTCTCTCAGGCCTAGATTTAACTGATCCACTTTTTGGCCTAGGGTAACCACATAGTTAGAGAGCTCCACAGGATTCATCACACCTGTATGTTTTTTTGGGCTTGGTATTCCTGTAACAATCCAGATACACAAAGTGTTGTTATTACAGCAAGTGATATTCCTACTGAGTTTTTCTTAGATAAGATAAATAGATTTGAAGTGCTTGAACAAAAACAACTCTTAATTACTAAATTAGTTGTATGTAATCCCAAGCAGTGATACATAAGTAGAAACTGTACCTATGTAAATATGCTCAGGATGTTAATGTAGTTATATGTTAGCTCACTGTCAGTGTCTGCATGACAGTGTGGCTAACAAGTTAACATGGTAGCAATTTAACATATTAAGCTGAGATGTCACAGTTTGAAATATAAACAGCATAACAAGTTCGTATATCATATTAGTCAGGCAAAGTTCTAAGATATTGTTTTAAGTTGTTCTGAGTTCGCTTACCAAGCGTAGATAAAAGATACAAAAACAACCTGTTGTTGTGTTGTTTGAACGAGCTGTGTGCGGTCCTGTGTGGAGCAGCAGAGAGCAGCCTGTCTGAAGTTTGCAGCGTGGAGTTGCGGAATGATCCGATGCGGCCGTCGGTGACGTCACCCGCCCAACAGCTGATCCAAAGAGTCCGGCGAGACTGCAACCGGAGGTTGCAAGATAACACTTGTTGTAACGGAGTAGCTGGTAAGGTGATCTCCAAGCTGGCTTAGGTCAGAGGAAAGTTGATGGTCTCAGGAGGAGAAACAAGAAGTTAGGATAAAGAGAAAAGTAACCGTATTTACGGAGAGGCTAGATATTACTGAACTGAACATTCAATACCAAGCAATGTTATAATACAAAGGTGTGCCTTATAAAGGAAATGCTGAATGAAATAGAGGCTGAGCGGTTTAACCCATAACTTCCCAAGGATATTACACATCTGTAGTATTATATATATAAGTGATTGCCGAGCTGACAATATTTATTAATTGTCCCATTCAAATCGCCCTAATAATGCTGTTCCAAACTGTTGTTTACGTATATGTAGTATTGTAGTATTGAGTGGTAAATTTCTGAAAGGGGCGGTACAGTCGTGAATCTGTAATATGTATGGTTGAATCTTCTAATGACGTCATCATATTATTAACCTGCCTATGTAGTTCTGAAATCCTCATTGTGTTGTTGTATTGTGCTACATTGTTATTGTGTGCTGAATAAAATATAAATGTGTGCTTTGTGGTTGCGTGATGGGGGATGCGTGTTATGTACATATACGTATATATTGTGATTGTGTCCCACATATGCTGACTTCTATATAGCGGTCTGGCATTGTTGTTCCTTCCCATAAAGTGACATCTGTAATCTGGTGTAATGATGTTCTTCCTGTACGTAATTCCTAATGGTTTATTGTGATGGAATCATGATGTTAAAAGTACAGTAAAATTCATATGTTCTGTTTTGTGATTCCTAGAGAGAATGTAATGTGTTTTTCCCCCATCATTTGAATGCACATGTATGAGTGAATGATAAAAGTAATGTATGTGCATCCATGAAGGATCATGTGTTAAGCCTGTGTAGATATGCTGTTGCTGCAAGCATATGAGTTGAATAAATGAAATGCAATAATAAAGGTAAATGAGAGGTGTTTCCCATTGTGTACTGTTTGTGAATCCTGAAATGTTTTAATTATTTTTTTGTCCGTTTAAATGTGATCTTTTTTTAAAAAATGTTTGTTACTAGTGATGTTGATTTGTAGTTGATGTAATGTAAAAGTATCAAACAATTTAATGCTGTTGTGAATATTCAATAAGTAAAATCCATAAGTCCACCATAGGGAAATAGGCATTTCTTGATCTATTTGTCATAGCTGGGTTTTTTTTTTCCGATTTCTAGCGCTGGTATTTGGAGTTTTTTGTCTACGCTTTTTGCGTGCGTTAGGGAAATCTGTCTGACGCGTGCACGAGCACGTCTTCCCCATAGAAGTCAATGGAGGCTCAAAATTTGTGTGTAAATAAAATCCAAGACTGGTTTTGAGCGTAAAGTGAGTGACGTCATGAGCTTGTGTGAAAAAGTAGCTAAATCGTGTTCATTTTGTAATAAATAACTTGTTTGTGTATGTAATGTGGTGTATATTGTTTGTATGCATCGATGAGTGTGTATGTTTGTGATAATATTATTAGTTATATGAAGCTATATGAGTGTGTTTTCCCGTGTGTCAATGTAAGTCAATGGCAAAATGGATTTGTGTTGTTTTTTTTTCTAACACCCAAGATCTCGCAACTTTGATCCTTTCTATTTTGATGAAAAAAATATTAAATCTGAAAAATAAATATAGTGTAGTGTTTGTATGAGTGTAAGTGTACTTTGTGTAATATTTGTTTTGTGATTCGTGGATGTTTATTTTGTCGGTAGATGTTAACTACTGGGTCTGAGCTGTCGGTAGAGATTTGTGCGTTTGAAGATTTTTGAGTGTTGGTAACTAAACTCTAAATACAGGAGGGCGGTAAAAACAAGCGTTAGGAGCCTCTAACGCTGGTTTTCACGGCTACCGCCAAACTCTAAATCTAGGCCTATGAAAATTAGCTTTTTAAGGTTTATTCGTGTATATTAAAGCTCTGATTTTGTGTTTTGAAGCCACAATCTAATAAAATGGGTTGAGCTTGTAGGTATAATCAGATCTCATTACTGTATCACATTGCGTACATATACCTGCTTCTTTATCTTACATCTGTCCATAAAACAATCACCAGTACTTGGAGAGAACAAAGGAAAATCAACATTGTATTACCTTATCTCTGCTATATCCCACTAGGAGTGCACTTTCTTATACTGGCTGTGTTTACAAAGATTATCTATAGCTTGGACCTGCGGCCACAAACTTTCAGAATAGGTGGGGATACCAAAGGCTAAATCAACTATTTCAAATGCTAATATAAGGGTAAAGGAGCTACTTGTAAACAATTTAATACACTCCAACAGGTAAAGTAGATCATTGGGAACAAATTAAAGGGGATACATATTTTGAGTAAACTGTCCCTTTAAGTGTAAAAAGGACATGTATAGTTATTGCAATAGATACAAACACTTTTATATCACTAGTTTATGACATATAAAGCTCTTTTTTAGAATGTAATGCATATAGTTCTCACTATCATGATTATAATAATAAATATTCGATTATGTCTGAAGGAGATGTACATTAGGGCTTTAATCAGAGTAAGAGTTCATCTAATATGTACATATAAACACCAAGGGTCATACAATATGCATATACCAAAGATGGTTTGAAATGTGGCATATGATTATTTGTATATATTCTTGCAAAAAGGGAAAGAAGAACGTATTAGTTTAACAGGTTTAATATATGTCTTTTTTTCATGTAATTGGCAAGAGTCCATGAGCTAGTGACGTATGAGATATACAATCCTACCAGGAGGGGCAAAGTTTCCCAAACCTCAAAATGCCTATAAATACACCCCTCACCACACCCACAATTCAGTTTTACAAACTTTGCCTTCTATGGAGGTGATGAAGTAAGTTTGTGCTAGATGTTTTCTAATTTCTTCTGTGATAAGCGCTTCTAAGCATTCTGAAGCCCATTTCCCCTCAGAGTACAGTGTTTGTCAGAGGGATGTGAAGAGAGTATTGCCTCATTCTCTGTTATCAGTTGTAGGGATTCATCTCCTACCTCCCTTTTCAGATCGATGATATACTCTTATATACCATTACCTCTGCTGATAGTTTTCGGTACTGGTTTGGCTATCTGCTATATGTGGGTGGGTGTCTTTCGGTAAGTATGTATCATTATTTTAAGACACTCTCAGCTATGGTTTGGCACTTTATGTATTAATATAAAGTTTTAAATATATGTATTTTACTTATATTTGCCATGAGTCAGGTCTATGTGTATTTCCCTTTGCAGTCCAGCAGTTTTGTTATGGGAATCAAGTTTAGGAAGTTTGTCTTACCTGGGGTATAGTCTTTTTTTAAATTTGACTTGTTTTTTCTTGGAAAACTTGCGGGCATATTAGTCTCGCGAGGGCGCAAAATGCTGTTATTTATTCCGTCGTTCTTGGCGCGAGAAATTTTTTGGGCTTGAATATGCGTCTGTCATGACGCAAGTTTGTCATTTCCTGCGTCTTAGTTGACGCAAGGTTGTTTGGCGTGAAATTGCGTCATTTCCGGATGTTTGTTGGCGCCAAAAAAAAAAAGTATTTATATTTTACCCCACTTCCTATATGCTCCTTGCCTTCTTTATGCTCAGAGGGCTATGCTATTTGCTTTTTTGTCAATTTTTTTTATTTTTTTTTTAAATATATTTTTATTGAGGCAATAACAGAAGTCAGGTTTACAAACATAGCGAGAAGGACAATATCGTAAGTAATAATACAAGTCATTAACTCCCCTCTACAACATACATTCTCTGACTAGTAATGGGGCCAAGGTGTTAACCTCAATGCTGCCTCATTTAAATGATTAAATAACGGAACATTCAAATGTCAACTATATAAAGTAGATCCACTCATGGGATCTGGTAACTGGTTCCCAGCAGAAGACTTAATTCTTACATTCACATTGACTCATTGGACATCGTATAGAATAGGAAGTAAATATTGTGTAGATGAAAGCCTCTAAGATATGCTGAAGAAGAGTAGAACACTCAATGGACACATCCTGGGAATGGGGGGAGGGTGAGAGGTCCGAAGAAACGCTATTGGGGGTGAGGTTGAGAGAGGAGTAGGAGGGGAGAAAGAGAGAGAAGAGAGAGAGGAAGAAAAGGAAAAAAAAAGGGGGGGGGGAAGGGAGCCCAGCTGTATTGGAGGAGTGACCAGACCACCGTCAATCAATTTGCATTTTTTTCCCATTCCTGAAACTGCTATATGTGGAAATAAGATAATTTTGTTTAATGTTATTTTTCTTTTCTCCTGTTAAGTGTAGTCAGTCCACGGGTCATCATTACTTCTGGGATATTAACTCCTCCCCAACAGGAAGTGCAAGAGGATCACCCAAGCAGAGCTGCCATATAGCTCCTCCCCTCTACGTCACACCCAGTCATTCTCTTGCACCCAACTAATAGATAGGATGTGTGAGAGGACTGTGGTGATTATACTTAGTTTTTATATCTTCAATCAAAAGTTTGTTATTTTAAAACAGCACCGGAGTGTGTTGTTCTTTCTCAGGTAGAATTTGAAGAAGAATCTACCTGAGTTTTTGGATGATTTTAGCCGGCGTAGCTAAGATTCATTTTGTTGTTCTCGGCCATTCTGAGGAGTGAGGTAAACTTCAGATCAGGGGACAGCGGGCAGGTTCACCTGCAAAGAGGTATGTTGCAGTATATTATTTTCTGAGGAATGGAATTGACTGAGAAAATACTGCCAATACCGATATAATGTAAGTTCAGCCTTAAATGCAGTAGTAGCGACTGGTATCAGGCTGTTATGTATATATGTTTACACTTCAGTATTCTGGGGAATGGCACTTCACTGGGATAATACTATATGCATATAACTTTTAGCCTAACTTGCAGTGGGAACGTCTAGCAGCAGGCTGTTTAATGACATTTCATATTATTTGATTTTAAACGTTTTGCTGGCATGTTAAATCGTTTAATTATCTGAGGTACTGGGTGAAAAATTGTTTTGGGCACTGTTTTTCCACTTGGCTGTCGTTTATTTTAATTTAAGACAGTTTACTGAACTTCCCTCACTGCTGTGTGTGAGGGGGAGGGGCCTATTTTGGCGCTTTTGCTACGCATCAGAAATTCAGTCACAAGTCTGTTTCTCTCCCTGCATGATCCGGATCGTCTCTACAGAGCTCAAGGGTCTTCAAAAATTATTTTGAGGGAGGTAATCACTCACAGCGGACCTGTGAGATTGTGCTTTGACTGTGATAAAAAACGTTTATATTTTGTACATTTTTTTCTGCTATTAAGGGTTAGTTATCCATTGCTAATGGGGGCAATCCTTTGCTAAATTTATGCCTTTACCGGGAAAAATTTGGGTTTTATCATTTCTCCGGTTCATTGTTATTCAACTGTCATAGTTTTTTTCTGTGCTTCTTAAAGGCACAGTGCGTTTTTCATATTACTTGTAAATTGAGTTGAAAAGTATTTCCAAGCTTGCTAGTTTAATTGCTAGTTTGTTAAACATGTCTGACTCAGAGGAATATCTCTGTGCTATATGTGCAAAAGCCAAGGTGGAGCCCAATAGAAATTTATGTACTAATTGCATTGATGCTACTTTAAATAAAAGTCAATCTGTACAAATTGAACATCATTCACCAAACAACGAGGGGGAAGTTATGCCGACTAACTTGCCTCACGTGTCAGTACCTGCATCTCCCGCTCGGGAGGTGCGTGATATTGTAACGCCGAGTACTTCAGGGCGGCCATTACAAATCACACTACAGGACATGGCTAATGTTATGACTGAAGTTTTGTCTAAATTACCAGAACTTAGAGGTAAGCGAGATCACTCTGGGGTGAGAACAGAGTGCGCTGATAATAATAGGGCCATGTCAGATACTGCGTCACAATTTGCAGAACATGAGGACGGAGAGCTTCAATCTGCAGGTGACGGATCTGATCCAAATAGAGTGGATTCAGACATTTCAAATTTTAAGTTTAAACTAGAAAACCTCCGTGTACTGCTAGGGGAGGTATTAGCGGCTCTGAATGATTGTAACACCGTTGCAATCCCAGAGAAATTATGTAGGCTGGATAGATACTATGCAGTACCAGCGAGTACTGACGTATTTCCTATACCTAAGAGGCTTACAGAGATAATTACTAAGGAGTGGGATAGGCCCGGTGTACCCTTTTCCCCCCCTCCTGTATTTAGAAAAATGTTTCCAATAGACGCCACCACACGCGACTTATGGCAGATGGTCCCTAAGGTGGAGGGAGCGGTTTCTACTCTGGCTAAGCGTACCACTATCCCGGTGGAGGATAGCTGTGCCTTTTCAGATCCAATGGATAAAAAATTAGACTGTTACCTTAAGAAAATGTTTGTTCAACAAGGTTTTATATTGCAACCCCTTGCATGTATTGCGTCTGTCACGGCTGCGGCCGCATTTTGGTCCGAGTCTCTGGAAGAGACTCTTGACTCAATAACTATAGATGAGATTTCAAATAAGCTTAAAACCCTTAAGCTAGCTAATTCATTTATTTCAGATGCCGTAGTACATTTAACTAAACTTACGGCTAAGAATTCCGGATTCGCCATTCAGGCACGTAGAGCACTGTGGCTAAAATCCTGGTCAGCTGATGTTACTTCTAAATCTAAATTACTTAACATACCTTTCAAAGGGCAGACCTTATTCGGGCTCGGTTTGAAAGAAATTATCGCTGACATTACAGGAGGTAAAGGCCATGCCCTGCCTCAAGACAGAGCCAAACCTAGGGCTAGACAGTCTAATTTTCGTGCCTTTCGTAACTTCAAGGCAGGAGCAGCATCAACTTCCTCTGCACCAAAACAGGAAGGAGCTGTTGCTCACTACAGACAAGGCTGGAAACCTAACCAGTCCTGGAACAAGGGCAAGCAGGCCAGAAAACCTGCTGCTGCCCCTAAGACAGCATGAATTGAGGGCCCCCGATCCGGGAACGGATCTAGTGGGGGGCAGACTTTCTCTCTTCGCCCAGGCTTGGGCAAGAGATGTCCAGGATCCCTGGGCGTTAGAGATCATATCTCAGGGATATCTTCTGGACTTCAAAATATCTCCCCCAAAAGGGAGATTTCATCTTTCAAGGTTGTCAACAAACCAAATAAAGAAAGAGGCGTTTCTACGCTGTGTACAAGATCTTTTGCTAATGGGAGTGATCCACCCGGTTCCGCGGTCGGAGCACGGACAGGGATTTTACTCAAATCTGTTTGTGGTTCCCAAGAAAGAAGGAACCTTCAGACCAATCTTGGATCTAAAGATCTTAAACAAATTCCTAAGAGTTCCATCGTTCAAAATGGAAACTATTCGGACAATCTTACCCATGATCCAAAAGGGTCAGTACATGACCACAGTGGATTTAAAGGACGCTTACCTTCACATACCGATTCACAAAGATCATTAACGGTATCTAAGGTTTGCCTTCCTAGACAGGCATTACCAGTTTGTAGCTCTTCCATTCGGATTGGCTACGGCTCCAAGAATCTTCACAAAGGTTCTGGGCGCTCTTCTGGCGGTACTAAGACCGCGAGGAATTTCGGTGGCTCCATACCTAGACGACATTCTGATACAAGCGTCAAGCTTTCAAACTGCCAAGTCTCATACAGAGTTAGTACTGGCATTTCTAAGGTCGCATGGGTGGAAGGTGAACGAAGAGAAAAGTTCTCTCTTTCCACTCACAAGAGTTCCCTTCTTGGGGACTCTTATAGATTCTGTAGAAATGAAGATCTACCTGACAGAAGACAGGTTAACAAAGCTTCAAAATGCTTGCCGTGTCCTTCATTCCATTCAACACCCGTGGCTCAATGCATGGAGGTAATCGGCTTAATGGTAGCGGCAATGGACATAGTACCCTTTGCACGCCTACATCTCAGACCGCTGCAATTGTGCATGCTAAGTCAGTGGAATGGGGATTACTCAGATTTGTCCCCTACTCTGAATCTGGATCAAGAGACCAGAAATTCTCTTCTATGGTGGCTTTCTCGGCCACATCTGTCCAGGGGGATGCCATTCAGCAGACCAGATTGGACAATTGTAACAACAGACGCCAGCCTACTAGGTTGGGGCGCTGTCTGGAATTCCCTGAAGGCTCAGGGATCATGGACTCAGGAGGAGAGTCTCCTTCCAATAAACATTCTGGAATTGAGAGCAGTTCTCAATGCCCTTCTGGCTTGGCCTCAGTTAACAACTTGGGGGTTCATCAGGTTTCAGTCGGACAACATCACGACTGTAGCTTACATCAACCATCAAGGAGGGACAAGAAGCTCCCTAGCGATGATGGAAGTATCAAAGATAATTCGCTGGGCAGAGTCTCACTCTTGCCACCTGTCAGCGATCCACATTCCTGGAGTGGAGAACTGGGAGGCGGATTTCCTAAGTCGTCAGACTTTTCATCCGGGGGAGTGGGAACTTCATCCGGAGGTCTTTGCCCAAATACTTCGACTTTGGGGCAAACCAGAGATAGATCTCATGGCGTCTCGCCAGAACGCCAAGCTTCCTTGTTACGGGTCCAGGTCCAGGGACCCGGGAGCGGTCCTGGTAGATGCTTTGACAGCACCTTGGACCTTCGGGATGGCCTATGTGTTTCCACCCTTCCCGATGCTTCCTCGATTGATTGCCAGGATCAAACAGGAGAGAGCATTGGTGATTCTAATAGCGCCTGCGTGGCCACGCAGGACCTGGCATGCAGATCTAGTGGACATGTCATCCTGTCCACCTTGGTCTCTGCCTCTGAGACAGGACCTTCTAATTCAGGGTCCTTTCAAACATCAAAATCTAATTTCTCTGAAGCTGACTGCTTGGAAATTGAACGCTTGATTTTATCAAAGCGTGGATTTTCGGAGTCAGTAATTGATACCTTAATACAGGCTAGGAAACCTGTTACCAGAAAGATTTACCATAAAATATGGCGTAAATACTTACATTGGTGCGAATCCAAGAGTTACTCATGGAGTAAGGTTAGGATTCCTAGGATATTGTCTTTTCTACAAGAGGGTTTAGAAAAGGGTTTATCTGCTAGTTCCTTAAAGGGACAGATCTCAGCTCTGTCCATTCTTTTACACAAACGTCTGTCAGAAGTTCCAGACGTTCAGGCTTTTTGCCAGGCTTTGGCCAGGATTAAGCCTGTGTTTAAAACTGTTGCTCCACCATGGAGCTTAAATTTAGTTCTTAACGTTTTACAGGGTGTTCCGTTTGAACCCCTTCATTCCATTGATATTAAATTGTTATCTTGGAAAGTTCTGTTTTTAATGGCTATTTCCTCGGCTCGAAGAGTCTCTGAGTTATCGGCCTTACATTGTGATTCTCCTTATCTGATTTTTCATTCAGACAAGCTAGTTCTGCGTACTAAACCTGGGTTCTTACCTAAGGTAGTCACTAATAGGAATATCAATCAGGAGATTGTTGTCCCATCATTGTGTCCTAACCCTTCTTCAAAGAAGGAACGACTTCTACACAATCTGGATGTAGTTCGTGCCCTGAAATTTTATTTACAGGCAACTAAAGATTTTCGCCAAACTTCTTCCCTGTTTGTCATTTATTCTGGACAGAGGAGAGGTCAAAAAGCTTCTGCTACCTCTCTCTCTTTTTGGCTTCGTAGCATAATACGTTTAGCCTATGAGACTGCTGGACAGCAGCCTCCTGAAAGAATTACAGCTCATTCTACTAGAGCTGTGGCTTCCACTTGGGCCTTTATGAATGAGGCATCTGTTGAACAGATTTGCAAGGCTGCAACTTGGTCTTCTCTTCATACTTTTTCCAAATTTTACAAATTTGACACTTTTGCTTCTTCGGAGGCTGTTTTTGGGAGAAAGGTTCTTCAGGCAGTGGTCCCTTCCGTATAAAGATCCTGCCTGTCCCTCCCGTCATCCGTGTACTTTAGCTTTGGTATTGGTATCCCAGAAGTAATGATGACCCGTGGACTGACTACACTTAACAGGAGAAAACATAATTTATGCTTACCTGATAAATTCCTTTCTCCTGTAGTGTAGTCAGTCCACGGCCCGCCCTGTTTTTTATGGCAGGTCTAAATTTTTAAATTATACTCCAGTCACCACTGCACCCTATAGTTTCTCCTTTCTCGTTTGGTTCTCGGTCGAATGACTGGGTGTGACGTAGAGGGGAGGAGCTATATGGCAGCTCTGCTTGGGTGATCCTCTTGCACTTCCTGTTGGGGAGGAGCTAATATCCCAGAAGTAATGATGACCCGTGGACTGACTACACTACAGGAGAAAGGAATTTATCAGGTAAGCATAAATTATGTTTTTTACATTTTACAAGATGTCTCAATCTGATCCTGTCTCAGAAGTCACTGTAGGAACCATGCTGCATGAACACAGTTCTACCAAAGCTAAGTGTATCTGTTATAAGCTAGTGGAGATTATATCTCCAACTGTAGTATGTAACAGTTGTCATGATAAGCTTTTGAATGCAGAAAAAGTTTCTATTAGTGCTAGTACAGTATGTGTTGTTCCTTCAACATCTAAAGCACATGATATCCCTGTTGATATGAAAAAATATATTGCTGATGCGATACAGAAGGCTATGGCTGCAATACCGCCTTCAAATAAACATAAAAGGTCTTTTAAAACTTCTCATATTACTGATGAAATTTGTAATGACGGACAACATCTTGATATATCCTCCTCTGATGAGGATCTCTCTGACTCAGAAGATCCTACTTCAGACATTGACACTGAGTATATTCGTTCTTTGTTAAAAAGAAGTTTTAATAACTTTGGATATTGAGGAGTCTGGTCCTCTTGATAAAAAATCCAGTAAACGTTTAAATTCTGTTTATAAACCTCCTGTGACTACTCCTGAGGTTTTTCCTGATGCTATTTCTGATGTGATTGCTAAGGAATGGTCTAAGCCTGGTACTTCTTTTGTTCCTTCTTCAAGGTTTAAAATGTTGTATCCTTTGCCAGTGGTTAATTTAGAGTTTTGGGAAAAAGTCCCTAAGGTTGATGGGGCTATTTCTACTCTTGCTAAATGTACTACTATTCCTATGGAAGATAGTACCTCTTTTAAAGATCCTTTAGATAGGAAGATTGGATCTTTTCTAAAGAAAGCTTATTTGCATTCTGGCTATATGTTTAGACCTGCCATTTCTATGGCTGATGTTGCGGCTGCATCAACTTTTTGGTTGGATAGCTTAGCACAACAAGAAAAAGACTCTGCTTTGCATAGAATTGTTTGTTTGCATCATCATGCTAATCATTTTATCTGTGATGCTATTTTTGATATCATCAAGATTAATGTTAAATCTATGTATTTGGCTATTTTAGCTAGAAGAGCTTTATGGCTCAAATCATGGAATGCTGACATGGTATCTAAATCTAGGTTACTATCTCTTTCATTCCAGGGTAATAATTTGTTTGGTTCCCAGTTGGATTCAATTATTTTCACTATTACTGGGGGGAAGGGAGTTTTTTGCCTCAAGATAAAAAGTCTAAAGGCAAATCTAAAGCTTCTAATCGGTTTTGTTCCTTTCGTCAGAATAGAGAACAGAAAACCATTCCTTCCCCTTAAGACTCTGGCTCCAATTGGAAGCCATCCTCGAGTTGGAATAAATTCAAGCCTTACAAAAAACCAAAGACAGCCCCCAAGACTGCATGAAGGTGCGGCCCTTGATCCAGTTCTGCTGGTGGGGGGGGGGCAGATTGAAATTATTTCAAGACATTTGGGCAGGTTCCATTCTGAATCATTGGATTCAGAATATTGTCTCCCAGGGGTATCGAATAGGTTTCAGAATAAGACCTCCTGTGAGAAGATTTTTTCTCTCTCACGTTCCAACAAATCCTATGAAAGCTCAGGCTTTTCTGAAGTGTGTTTCGGATCTAGAGCTTTCAGGAGTGATTGTACCAGTTCCATTTCTGGAACAGGATCTGGGTTTTTATTCAAATCTATTCATTGTCCCGAAGAAGGAAAATTCTTTCAGACCAGTTCTGGATCTGAAGTTTTTAAATCATTTTGTAAGAGTCCCAACTTTCAAGATGGTGACTATAAGGACTATTCTGCCTTTTGTTCAGCAAGGTCATTTTATGTCCACGATAGACTTACAGGATGCATATCTTCACATTCCAATTCATCCAGACCACTATCGGTTTCTGAGATTTTCTTTTCTAGACAAGCATTACCAGTTTGTTGCTCTTATATTTGGCTTAGCAACAGCTCCAAGAATCTTTTTGAAGGTTCTCGGTGCCCTTCTATCTATAATCAGAGAGCAGGGTATTGCAGTGTTTCCTTAATTGGACGATATCTTGGTACTGGTTCAATCTTTTCATTTAGCAGAATCTCACTCAAATCAACTTGTGTTGTTTCTTCAAAGACATGATTGGAGGATCAATTTACTAAAGAGTTCCTTGATTTCTCAGACAAGGGTCACCTTTTTAGGTTTACAGATAGATTCAGTGTCCATAACTCTGTTTTTAACAGACAAGAGACAAATAAAATTGGTTTCTGCATGTCAAAACCTTCAGTCTCGATCATTCCCTTCAGTGGCTATGTGCATGGAAGTTTTATGTCTCATGACTGCAGCATCGGACACGATCCCCTTTGCTCGTTTTCATATGAGACCTCTGCAGCTTTGCATGCTGAATCAGTGGTGCAGGGATTATACTCGGATATCACAGTTGATATACTTAAATCCCAACATTCAACTCTCTCTGTCCTGGTGGTTAGTCCATCATTAGATTATTCAAGGGGCCTCTTTTGTTCATCGTACCTGGACTGTGATTTCAACAGATGCAAGTCTCACAGGTTGGGGTGTCTGACAGCACAAGGAGTTTGGAATCCTCAAGAAGCGAGGTTACCAATCAATATTTTAGAACTCCGTGCTATATTTAGGGCTCTTCAGGCTTGGCCGTTATTAAAGAGAGAATTATTCATTTGTTTTCAGACAGACAATATCACAACTGTGGCATATGTAAATCATCAAAGGGAGACTCGCAGTCCTTTAGCGATGAAAGAAGTATCTCAGATACTGTCTTGGGTGGAATCCAATTCCTGTCTAATTTCTGTGATACATATCCCAGGTGTAGACAATTGGGAAGCGGATTATCTCAGCCGCCAGTTCTTAAATCCAGGAGAGTGGTCTCTCCATCCAGATGTATTTTATTAGATTGTACAAATGTGGGGTTTACCCCAAAATAAATCTGATGGCATCCCATCTAAACAAGAAGCTTCCAAGGTACCTTTCCAGGTCCAGGGATCCTCAGGTGGAGATGGTGGATGCATTAGCAGTTCCTTGGTTTTACCAACTTGCTTACATTTTTCCGCCTCTAGTTCTCCTTCCAAGGGTGATCTCCAAGATCATAATGGAACAATCACATGTGTTTCTGATAGCACCGGCATGGCATTACAGGTTTTGGTATGCGGATCTTGTCCGGATGTCCAGTTGCCAACCTTGGCCACTTCCGTTAAGGCCAGAACTTCTGTCTCAAGGGCAGTTTTTCCATCAGGATCTCAAATCGCTAAATTTGAAGGTATGGAAATTGAATGCTTAGTGCTTAGTCATAGAGGTTTTTCTGACTCAGTGATTAATACTATGCTACAGGCTCGTAAGTCTGTTTCTAGGAAGATTTATTATCAGTTTTGGAAAACCTATATTTCATGGTGTTCTTCTCATAAATTCTCTTGGCATTCTTTTAGAATTTTTAGAATGTTATAGTTTCTTCAGGATGGTTTGGATAATGGTTTCTCTGCAAGTACGTTGAAGGGACAAATCTCTGCTCTTTCTGTTTTATTTCATAGAAAGAATGCTAAGCTTCCTGATATTCACTGTTTTGTTCAGGCTTTGGTTCATATCAAGCCTTTTATTAAATCAATTTCTCCTCCTTGGAGTCTTAATTTGCTTTTAAAAGGTTTGCAGGCTCTTCCGTTTGAGCCTATGCATTCTCTGGATATTAAACTACTTTCTTGGAATGTATTGTTCCTTTTGGACATCTTTTCTGCTAGAAGAGTTTCTGAATTGTCTGTTCGCTCTTGTGAGTCTGCTTTTCTGATTTTTCATCAGGATAAAGCTGTTTTGCGGACTTCGTTGAATTTTTTTCCTAAGGTTGTGAATTCTAACAACATTAGTAGGGAAATTGTTGTTCCTGCTTTGTGTCCTAATCCTAAGAAGGCTCTTGAAAGATATTTACATTCTTTAGATGTTGTAAGAGCTTTGAAATACTATATCAAAGCTACTAAGGATTTTAGAAAGACTTCCAGTCTGTTTGTTGTTTTTTCTGGTTCCAGAAAAGGCCAGAAAGCTTCTGCCATTTCTTTAGCATTGTGGTTAAAGCTTTTGATTCACAAGGCTTATTTGGAAGTGGGACAGTCTCCGCCTCAGAGAATTACAGTTCATTCTACTAGATCAGTCGCCACTTCTTGGGCTTTTAAGAATGAAGCTTCAGTTGATAAGATTTGCGAAGCAGCGACTTGGTCTTCTTTGCATACATTTACTAAATTCTACCATTTTGATGTATTTGCTTCTGCAGCAGCAGTCTTTGGTAGAAAAGTTATTCAGGCAGCTGTCTCAGTTTGATTCTTCTGCCTATGATTTAATTTTTATTTCTTGTAATTTCTAAGAAAGACTTATTTTTTTGTGGATTTAATGTTTGCAGCGGAAATAGCTGTTTTTATTTTATTCCTCCCTTTCTAGTGACTCTTCTGTGGTCTCCCACATCTTGGGTATTTCTATCCCATACGTCACTAGCTTATATAGTCTTGCCAATTACATGAAAGAAAAATAATGTATGTAAGAATTTACCTGATAAATTCATTTCTTTCATATTGGCAAGAGTCCACGAGGCTTACCCTTTTTATGGTGGTTATGATTTTTGTATAAAAGCACAATTATTTTTCCAGTTCCTCTTTTTGTATGCTTTTTTTACTCCTTATTTTATCACCCCACTACTTGACTATTCGTTAAACTGAATTGTGGGTGTGGTGAGGGGTATATTTATAGGCATTTTGAGGTTTGGGAAACTTTGCCCCTCCTGGTAAGATTGTATATCCCATACATCACTAGCTCATGGACCCTTGCCAATATTAAAGTAATTAGTTTACCAGGTAAGTTCTTACATAAATTATGTTTTTTTGAGGAAGTCTGAAAAGTAATAATTTTATTATGTCTTTTTTTGATATAATAGAATATGATTAATAACAATATATAAAGAGATTGTGTTAAGCAGTAAGGGTAATAGAATATGTTTGATATTGCAATAAGATTCCAGTAACCTGTTTGGATGTATCAATTATTTTTAAAATAAATGATTAGCATAATAATGAATATGTCATTGTAAATGTTAGATATGTGTTATAAATGTAGGATATAGTCTTATTGGTATATATTATACCAGAGAGGGGGCACAATTATCTCATGCAATCCACCAGTGACAAGGAAAAAGCTCAAACAGGGACTCAAAGGGTTAACATCTGAAAAAATTAAGGTGTCACAAGATGCAGGCGGAGACTACAGACACTATAAAAGAAGCATTTTGGATCCAATATGGCATCTTGATAAAGGCTCTTTAGCCGAAACATTTTGAGAAAGCCATATGTTTGATCCAACTTTATAACAGAACTACAAGGAGTACACTCGCAAAGAAGTGTGGGATTTTTAAGTTATACAGTAAGTGCTCACATAAGTAACTTTTTGCCTTTTCCCAGATCAATCAGAGGGAAATGAAGAACTGCAAAGCGGCCAGGAGGATCCAGACGTGACTTAGGGTGAACCTAGGAGAGATTGGCTACCCGCGGTCACGTGATCCATCCAGGAAGTACGGAGGAAGTCCAAACACAACAGAAGTACTCGCTACACAGTACATTCCCATCAAGAGGTAAGAGATTGGGAAGACCAAAGGACACACGACCAAAGGACACACGACCTAATAGCACAGTGACCTACACAGCAGCGTATTGATATGGTCACGAGAGGTAGGAGAGAACCGTGATAATTCACGGACGCCTATGAGTTACTGTCAGGTACTGTTCATCTTCATTGCTGTTGTCTTCATTGCTGAAATGGAGCAGGAAAAGTAAAGAAGGGAAAAGTAAATATTGGAAAGTACTTTTTAAGACAAGAAAATTCCCTCCAAAGACCCTTATTATTATTTATATTTAAATTTTCTTGAGCCCCACACCTTTATATTGAGAACAAGTCTGATAAAGATTGAGAATAAGTCTGATAAAGTTTGATAAAGACTAACAATTGGAAACAATTGGAAAGTATTGGAAAGTATTGAAAATTATTGAAGATTAGTGCCTGGTGTCATTGCGTGTAGCACAAATTGCAGTTTTTGGAATTTTTTTCTGCACAGCGGCATTCAATATCAACATTGTGTTTTGCATTGTTTATACTTACTATTTTTTAAGGTTTGGATGAGAGTGTGTGTATGTGTACACCGGTGTATGAACACTTTGGCCTAGTTTACGAGTTGTGTGTTAGGGTTAAAAAGCAGCATTAAGAGGTCCTAACGCTGCTTTTTAACACCCGCTGGTATTACAAGTCTTGCAGGTACAGGTGTACCGCTTACTTTTTTGGCCAGACTAGGAAATACAGCAAATCCACTTATGTCAATTGCATAACCTATATTTTCAATGGGACTTGCATAGCGCCGGTATTACGAGTCTGACCAAAAGTGAGCGGTAGACCCTCTCCTGTCAAGCCTGGTACCGCATTTTAAAGTCAGTAGTTAAGAGTTTTACACTACAACGCTGTAGCATAAAACTCTTAACTAAAGTGCTAAAAAGTACACTAACACCCATAAACTACCTATTAACGTCGCCGCCACTATATTAAATGTATTAACCTCTAAACCTACGTCTAACCCTAACCCTAACCCCCCTAACTTAAATATAATTACAATAAATCTAAATAAAATTACTATCATTAACTAAATAATTCCAATTTAAAACAAAATACTTACCTATAAAATAAACCCTAAACTAGCTACAGTATAACTAATAGTTACATTGTAGCAATCTTAGGGTTTATTTTTATTTTACAGGCAACTTTGTATTTATTTTAACTAGGTACAATAGTTATTAAATAGTTATTAACTATTTAATAACTACCTAGTTAAAATAAAGACAAATTTACCTGTAAAATAAAACCTAACCTAAGTTACACTAACACCTAACACTACACTATAATTAAATAAATTAACTAAATTAAATACAATTAATTACAATTAAATAAAATTATCTAAAGTACGAAAAAAAAAAATTTCAGAAAATAATAAAGAAATTACAAGATTTTTAAACTAATTACACCTACTATAATCCCCCTAACAAAATAAAAAAGCCCCCCAAAATAAAAAAAGCCCTACCCTACACTAAATTACAAATAGCCCTTAAAAGGGCCTTTTGCGGGGCATTGCCCCAAAGTAATCAGCTCTTTTACCTGTAAAAAAAAAAGTACAAATACCCCTCAACATTAAAACCCACCACCCACACAACCAACCCAACTCTAAACCCACCCAATCCCCCCTTAAAAAAACCTAACACTAACCCCTTGAAGATCACCTTACCGGGAGACGTCTTCACCCAACCGGGTGGAAGTGATCCTCCAGACGGGCAGAAGTCTTCATCCAACCGGGCAGAAGTGGTCCTCCAGACAGGCAGAAGTCTTCATCCATCCGGCGCGGAGCGGGTCCATCTTCAAGACATCCGACGCGGAGCATCCTCTTCTGTCCACAGACTACGACTGAATGAAGGTTCCTTTAAATGACGTCATCCAAGATGGCGTCCCTTCAGTTCCGATTGGCTGATAGAATTCTATCAGCCAATCGGAATTAAGGTAGAAAAAATCCTATTGGCTGATGCAATCAGCCAATAGGATTGAGCTGGCATTCTATTGGCTGTTCCAATCAGCCAATAGAATGCCAGTTCAATCCTATTGGCTGATTGCATATATATATATATATATCTAAATCTAAATATGAGTGCTTATAAAGGATCACTTTTTTTGTTCAGTTTCTCAAGCTCAAACCAGACAAAATTATATGATACACCACACTATAACACATTTAAAACTGTTTGGGATGTGTTTATGTCCTTCAATTCAAGGTTATGTTTGAACCGTGAATTGTGAAAAGGGAACAATAAGGCATGCGCAGAGAATTTGTTTGCTATTTTAATGAAGAGGAAACCTCAACAAATTCACAGGGTCTACATCTACTGTGCCCACATGCCCTTGGAACTAAGCCAGGAACTTTATGTTTTTGAAATAGATTTCAATTGGGAGGGTGACAAAATATTGCCCAATGATTGGGCTCTCCTATATGAGCATCTTATGTCCTTTTCTACTGTTTTCACTAGGTTATCAACAGCCACTAAAACACTGACATGTTTAAGTAAAAATTTTAAATATTTGACTGTACTGGGCACTATAATCTCTGACAAAGTTTACACCATCAAATCTACCCCCTATCTATGAACATGAACAAGCAGGGACTTTCGATCTATCTGGGCTACCTATTTTTTTGCTCATTTTATGACACTATTTGGGTAGATTCTTTGCTTCAACCGATAGGTTAGAGAATGAGCTTGTCTACAATACAACATATCACCTGGGCAATTACACTTTAATTAAATAAATTGCCCTTTAGCAATAGCATAGGGAACATGAAAATGATAACAACTTTTCCCATGCAATAATGAGTTCACAGAAATATGTTTTCTATAACCGCTGGTAACTATGCTGCCATCCTCCTTGCCCATTATGGTAATGTACAAGAAATGAATTGTTTTTACCTGAGTCTCATAGGTAAATGTCAAGCCCAAGTCATTCTTGTTAATCCATTGTACAAATTTCATAGCTAGATTATCATCCCCTTGCCAGATTAACAAAAAATCGTCAATTAACCTTTTATATATCTGAATATGGGCTCTGAAGGGATTGTCACATTTAAAGATGCGGGACAGCTCCCACCAATCCAAATATAGGTTGGCATAGGAATGGGCAAATTTTGCACTCATAGCTGTCCTGCATCTCCAAATATAACAATCACTCTTAAATCTAAAGTTATTTCCAACTATATATTCTTGGAAATACAGTGTATATGTTGAGTATTCAGAAAGAAAGAACCTTATAACTTGAATCCCTTTATCATGAGGGATTGAAGAATATAATGATATTGCATTGAGCTCTTCCAAAATACTCAATACATGCTTGGTATCCCGCAAATATCTATGTAATTGTTGCACAAATGGCTGCAGGATGGTATCAAGCCATTGTGATAAACATTTAAAGAGAGAGCCAATGCCACTCACATTTGGTCTCCCCTAAAAGTCTAAGAGAGATTTGTGCAACTTCGATATAGGATGCATAGAAAATCAAAAGTATTCTGATACAAAATGCCTTGTTCTAGACCATAATCCAGAAGGTACTGTAACTCTTGCTGATATTGTCTATTTGGATTACCATTTAATTTAATATAACAATTGATCAATTGTCTTAGGGTTTCATTAATGTAGTCCTCCTTGTTCATACCAATAACAATGGAGACTCCCTTATCGGCTGCCTTAATTACTATGTCCTTATTAGATTGTAGCGAACAGGCTTTAATTTTAGGCTTCAAAATATTCATCCTATATTGAAGGATGCTTTAATTGCTTTAGAGGGAGAGGTTTATCCTGTTACAGTGGATTCATAAATTCTTAAAGGCAGCTCCCAAAGAGCCTTCCTCTTTTCCATTGCCTGAACTAATTTCTAAGGAATAGTAGAAGCATTCATTTTGTTCCATCTCTTAAGTTTAAATCTATATTTACTCTTCCTTTGCCAGACATAGCACTATATTTTTGGAGGATAGTTCCTCTTTTAAGTATCCTTTAGATAGATCCTTTCAGCTTTCAGGATTTATGTCTCAAACTGCAGTCATTATTGCCTGTGATGCTGATGCCACTGCAGTTTCATGTGGCAACTTTCAGAACTTGTTTTTGGGTACCACTTTTGATGAGATTCAGCATCACATTATTCTCCTAAAAACAGCAAATACCTTTATTTGTAACGCGGCAATAGGAATTATTTGCAGTAATGCTAACAATGCTGCATTAGCTGTTTTAACTAGACAAGCTTTGTAGTGTTAGTATCTAAATGCAGATTGTTTTATTTTCACGTTCAGGGTAAATCTCTGTTTATAAGGCAGTTTTTTTACAGCATTTTTGTTTCTTTCAGCAATCTAAGGCTCAAAAAGCTACCTTCTCCGGCTAGAGTTCTGGTTATTTTTAAATATTCCTGGAAGTCTAGCCCTTCTTTGTCTAAAAACAAACAGTCCAAAAGTCTACACCAGCCTCCAAGTCCTCATGAATGTAAGGTCCCATGTCAGACCAATCTCTGGTGAGGGTCAGATTGAGTATTTTTAAGAAAGTTTTGGAGAGGTCTGTTCAGGATTCCTTAGTATTGCAAAATATTTATTTCTGTCTCGAGTGCCTCAAAATTCTTTAAAGGCCCAATGTATTTTGGCTTGTGTAAGAGATCTAGATAGCAGTGACTGCTCCAGTTCCAACTTCAGAATGAAAGCAGAGGTTTTATTCAAATCTCTTTATAGTAGAAAGAGGGTATGTTTAACCTGTTTTGGATCTCAATATATTGAACAAAGTTCCTACTTTAAAAATAAACACAATTTGCACTTTTGTGCAAGAGTGTCTCTTTATGTCTACCATCGACTTAAAAGATGCTTATGTACATATCCCTATTCACAGGGATCATGCTAAATTCCTGTAATTTGTTTCGCTAGACAAACGTGATCAATTTATTTCTGGGTACAGCACCCAGAGTGTTTAGAAGTACTGGGAGCTCTGTTTTTTATAGTTTGAGCTCAAGGAATCTCTGTAGTTCCTTACTTGAATGACCTTCTGGTTCAGGCTCCCTCTTTTCATATGGCTGGGTCTCACACTCAGATGGCACTTTAGTTGCTTCAGAGTCATAGTTGAAAAATAAATCTCCCATAGAAAGCCTTAGCTTCTCAGACCTGTGTGTCTTTTATGGGGTTTTTAATTGATTCCATGACTATGCATTTATGCCTGACAGATCAGCGCAGATTGAAGCTGCAACAGGCCTGTGCCCTTCTGCAGCTGAATCCTCTCAATGAATTGCTCAGTGCATGGACGTTGTGGGTTTCATGGTGGTTGCCTTAGATGCATTTCCTTTGCCATATTTTATCTTCTGGCCCTCCAATTGCAGATACTGCTTCAATGGAATGGGGGCCACAAGGATCTTTCTCAGAGGATCCTGTTAGATCACAGGACAAGTAGTCCCAAACTTGGTAGCATACTTGCTATTCCTTGGTTCAGGGGCCCTCCTTTTTTCAGCCAGTGTGGGTAGTCATTTTCACAGATGCCAGCCTGTTAAGTGTGAGTATGTTGGTCTCCTCAGGAGGTGAGGTTACCCATAAATATTATGGAATCTCAGGCAATCTTCAGAGTTCTCCAGAGTTGGCCTGACCTCAGATAAGAATGTTTTCTGTAATTCCATTCAGACAATACCACTTCCGTGGCCTATATCAATAATCAGGGAGAAACTCTGTATGGGTAAGTGTCCTGCATCATCAGCTGGACAGAACGTCATAATTGCATGATTTCTGCTATCCACATTCCAGGTGTGAACAATTGATAGGAAGTATTTCTCAGTCTCCATTCTCTTCACCCAAAATGATCTCTGAATCAGGAAGTTTTCAACTAGATTGTGAGAAGTTAGGGTCTGCCAGAGATATATCTCAGGCCTCTTGCTTGAATCACAAACTACTCCAGTATTATTCAAGGTGGTGGACCCTCGGATGAGTCAGATAAATGTCCTCATTGTTCCCTGGTTATTCAGCCTGATTTACATATTTTCTCCATTTGTGTTGGTATCCAGAGTAATAGCCAGAATCAAGCAATGTTGTGCATTAACGTATTCCTCCATAGAAGTCAATGGAGAAGAAAAAAACATCCCACTCTCGCGCAAATCGGATATCTGATGGTATTTTGGAACAATATATATATATATATATATATTTATATATTATATATACGTATAGATACAGGCATACCTCTGAGATATTGAGGGTTCGGTTCCAGACCACCGCAATATAGCAATAAAGTGAGTCACACTAATTTTCTTGTCTCCCAGTGCATATAAAAGTTATATTTACATGATACTGTAGTCTATTAAGTGGGCAATAGCATTATATCTAAAAAAATGTTTATTCCTTTATTAAAAAATACTTTATTGCTAAAAACTGCTAACATTTTCTGACATTTCAGTGAGTCGTAATCTTTTTGCTGGTGGTGTGTGTATATATATATATATATATATATATATGTGTGTGTGTGTGTGTGTGTGTGTGTGTGTGTGTATTCATGTGTTTATATGTGTATATATGTTAGCAAAATGGCATTGGCTCAACACAGGGTTGCCACAAACCTTTCATTTGTAAAAAAAAAAAACAGCAATATCTGCGAAGCACAATAAAGCGAAGCATGCCTGTATATACAGATATATATAAGAATATCTATTTAGAAATACAAACAACATATTCTGCTATGTGCAGAACATTTTAATGTGAAATATTTACAGTAAATAATTAGTTAAAACCTTTATTAAAAATAAATATTGCAAAAATATGTTTTAATATGTTTATACTTATTGCTAGAAACTGCTAACATTTTCTGACATTTTCTGACATTTCAGTGAGTCGTAATCTTTTTGCTGGTGGTGTGTGTATATATATATATATATATATATATATATATATGTGTGTGTGTGTGTATTCATGTGTTTATGTGTATATATGTTAGCAAAATGGCATTGGCTCCGATAGACATGCTCAACACAGGGTTGCCACAAACCTTTAATTTGTAAAAAAAAAAAAAACAGCAATATCTGCGAAGCACAATAAAGCGAAGCATGCCTGTATATACAGATATATATAAGAATATCTATTTAGAAATACAAACAACATATTCTGCTATGTGCATAACATTTTAATGTGAAATATTTACAGTAAATACTTAGTTAAAACCTTTATTAAAAATAAATATTGCAAAAATATGCTTTAATATGTTTTCATCTACTTGACTGCAAAGGGCTCCAGTGCACTTGTATATATGTCTAAACTGCTGCCTAAGCTGTTTTTTACTTTTCCTTTTAATTTTATTGAATAAATTTGGACTTTTAAACTCGAAGAATGTTTTACCGGCTTACTTCAATATCTTTCTCTATATATGTGTACATTTGTATTTTTGTGTTTGTATGTGTATATATGTCTGTAAATACATATATACACATATATTCACATATAAATACATTAATACATATGAACAATGAATGTATGTAAGTCTATGTTAAAACCCTTATCGTTCGGGCGCAAATGTTTGCACTCCAATCGTAATCTGGCCATGAATGTTTAGTGCTGTTTCAGAGAGGTTTTTCTGATAAAGTTATTGACACCTTGATTTAGGCTCGAAAACCAGACATTTTTATCATAAGATCTTTATCATAAGGTCTGGAAAACTGTTTTTGAATGGTGTGCTCACAAAGGTAAAAGTTCTTGAGTTTCTGCAGGAGGGTCTGGATATGGTTTGTCAGCTAGTTCTCTGAAGGGTAAGATTTCAGCTCTTTCATAAGAATATTTCTAAAACTCCAGATTTTCAGACCTTTGCTCAGGCTCTGATTAGAATTAAACTAGTTATTTATCCAGTTTCTCCTGCTTGGAATCTTAAACTGGTTTTGAGAGTTCTTCAAATTCCTCTTCTTGAGCTGATGTATGGTTTAGACCTGCAGCTTTTTTCCTGGAAAGCTTTTTTTGTTCTACCTATTGCATCAGATAGAGGGGTTTCTGAGCTTCCATCAGTGTCCTGCAAACCTCCTTTTAGATTTTTAATCAGGAAAAGTCTATTTTTCGCAATAGCTATTCCTTTCTTCCCAAGTTATCTACAAATACTATTAATCAGGAAATTGCAGCTCTTAAGAACTCTAAGGAGCATCTTCTTCACAATTTGTATGTTGTGTGAGCTTTGAAATATTACTTGCAAGCCACAAAAGCTTTCAGACCTTCTTCTTTTTTTGTTAATTTCACTGGACCTCACAAAGGTCAGAATTCTGCGGCTTTTACATTAGCTTCCAGGATTAAAGTCTTAATTCATAAGGCATATTTGGTTGCAGGGAAAACTCCCCCTAAGTGCATTGCTGCTTACTGTGCTAGAGCAGTTGCAACTTTTTGGGCTTTTATAATGAGGCTTCTTTTGATCAGATTTGCAAGGCAGCTTCGCACACTTTTTCTAGGTTTTATCACTTGATGTGTATAGGTGCATCCTCACCTGTGATCTGTTTGCTTGTAATTAGTGTGTATGTATAAAAGGTCAATGAGTTTCTGGACTCCTGACAGACCCTTGCATCTTTCATCCAGTGCTGCACTGACGATTCTGGATTCTGAGTCATGGCGAAAGCAAAAGAATTGTCAAAGGATCTGCGGGAAAAGGTAGTTGAACTGTATAAAACAGGAAAGGGATATAAAAAGATATACAAGGAATTGAGAATGCAAATTAGCAGTGTTCAAACTCTAATCAAGAAGTGGAAAATGAGGGGTTCTGTTTGATAACATACTGCATTCATCTTGCCATCAATTCTGACCAAATTTCCTGTGCCTTTGTAGCTCACACATTCCTGTTTCACAGCAGGAATGGTGTACTTTTTATCATAGGCCTTGTTGACTCCTCTCCAAATGTAGCATTTATGGTTGTTGCCAAAAAGCTAAATTTTGGTCTTATCATTCCAAATGACTTTGTGCCAGAAGGTTTGAGGCTTGTCTCTGTGCTGTTTAGCGTATTGCAAGCGGGATACTTTGTGGCATTTGTGTAGTAACGGCTTTCTTCAGGCGACTCGACCATGCAGCCCATCTTTCTTCAAGTGCCTCCTTATTGTACATCTTGAAACAGCCACACCACATGTCCTGTATTTCACCTGAAGTTATTTGTGGGTTTGTCTTTGCATTCCAAACAATTTTCCTGGCAGTTGTGGCTGAAATTTTAGTTGGTCTACCTGACCGTGGTTTGGTTTCAACAGAACCCCTCATTTTCCACTTCTTGATTAGAGTTTGAACACTGCTGATTTGCATTCTCAATTCCTTGGATATCTTTTTATATCCCTTTGCTGTTTTATACAGTTCAACTACCTTTTCCTGCATACCCATGACTCAGAATCCAGAATCGTCAGTTCAGCACTGGATGAAAGATGCAAGGGTCTGTCAGGAGTCCAGAAACTCAATGACCTTTTATACACACACACTAATTACAAGCAAACAGATCACAGGTGAGGATGGTTACCTTTTAATAGCCATTTCAAACCTCTTGTGTGCATGTTATCAGGCCAAAATCTCCAGGGTATGTAAACTTTTGAACAGGGTCATTTGGGTAGTTTCTGTTGTCATTATGATTTAAAAAGAGAAATAAATGGCTTCAGCCAAACACTAACCATGAGTGAAAGAAAAGTTTTTGTGTTATCATTCATATTCTCTGAAAAGTGGCCAAAAAATCATAAATTCTGCCAGGGTATGTAAACTTATGAGCACAACTGTATATACAAAGTTTTATTTATATGTATTTATATGTATTTTATTGTATAATGCTAAAGTATGTATTTTAATTATCGTAGTAATTTTAAAAATAATTTATTTATTGCGGATATAAGTTCTTACTGTAAGTGTTATAATATTGCGACCGCACTGTAACAAATGAGTTCTATATTAATAGCACGTTTGTTACAGTGCAGTTGCAATATTATAACTATAACGCGATTAGAACAGTGAGAACTTATCAGCAATAAATAAATAAAACTAGAAAGTCGCAGCTACTGTCTACTATAAAATATTAAAGGGATAGAAAGGTCAAAATTGAAATGTGCATGGGTGCATTTCAATTTGAAATAGAAGCATGTTTGCAATAAACTTCCATTAGCAAAGATAAATGCTTCTAGTAATGGTTATTACTGTGTTTCTGCAGCATACGCACATATCCTGTGAGGGTCTGTGCGCCAGTATTCAAACAGAGAGCTGGCAGTGGTGTGTATTGCTTATGAAGACATAATCTGTGTTACATAAGCTACTGCTGACTCTCTGAGGATATGTGCATATGCTACAGAAAATCAGTAATAACTTTTAGTAGAATAATTTTTGCTATTGGAGGTATATTGCAAAATGCTTACATTTCAAATTGAAATGCACCCATGCACATTTCATTTTTGACCTTTCTATCCCTTTAATATCACGAACACGAAATCTTATTCCTAAAAAAAGTAAAAATTCATGACAAGACTTAAAATAAATATTATAGCATTATACAATCAAATACATCTAAATCAAACATTGTAAACAATTGTACAATATACCCGCACACCCCCAGCTCTTATAGGTTTATTATTCATATCCTAGTTTCTCTATTGTATTGAAACAAAAGGGCTTGTGTTTCTGTTGACACATGTAAATTATATTGTCATACAATCCTGTCAAGGGATCATTTCCATTACACTTTTAATGTAGGTGGTGATGTTGCTTTCAAACACTGATGTCAGCCCTTTATAAAATCTTACCGGCAATCTCGACTGCACAACGGATACATTTGACGCAATGTTTTTAACATCCAGGTTCTATTTTCTAAACGAAAGCCAAATATGTCCGTATGTAGTGGCGTTTTGTTCTTTTTCTGGAGCTTATAATGCAACACAAAGAGATCTACAGGGAGTGCAGAATTATTAGGCAAATTAGTATTTTGACCACATCATCCTCTTTATGCATGTTGTCTTACTCCAAGCTGTATAGGCTCGAAAGCCTACTACCAATTAAGCATATTAGGTGATGTGCATCTCTGTAATGAGAAGGGGTGTGGTCTAATGACATCAACACCCTATATCAGGTGTGCATAATTATTAGGCAACTTCCTTTCCTTTGGCAAAATGGGTCAAAAGAAGGACTTGACAGGCTCAGAAAAGTCAAAAATAGTGAGATATCTTGCAGAGGGATGCAGCACTCTTAAAATTGCAAAGCTTCTGAAGCGTGATCATCGAACAATCAAGCGTTTCATTCAAAATAGTCAACAGGGTCGCAAGAAGCGTGTGGAAAAACCGAGGTGCAAAATAACTGCCCATGAACTGAGAAAAGTCAAGCATGCAGCTGCCAACATGCCACTTGCCACCAGTTTGGCCATATTTCAGAGCTGCAACATCACTGGAGTGCCCAAAAGCACAAGGTGTGCAATACTCAGAGACATGGCCAAGGTAAGAAAGGCTGAAAGATGACCACCACTGAACAAGACACACAAGCTGAAACATCAAGACTGGGCCAAGAAATATCTCAAGACTGATTTTTCTAAGGTTTTATGGACTGATGAAATGAGAGTGAGTCTTGATGGGCCAGATGGATGGGCCCGTGGCTGGATTGGTAAAGGGCAGAGAGTTTCAGTCCGACTCAGACGCCAGCAAGGTGGAGGTGGAGTACTGGTTTGGGTTGGTATCATCAAAGATGAGCTTGTGGGGCCTTTTCGGGTTGAGGATGGAGTCAAGCTCAACTCCCAGTCCTACTGCCAGTTTCTGGAAGACACCTTCTTCAAGCAGTGGTACAGGAAGAAGTCTGCATCCTTCAAGAAAAACATGATTTTCATGCAGGACAATGCTCCATCACACGCGTCCAAGTACTCCACAGCGTGGCTGGCAAGAAAGGGTATAAAAGAAGAAAATCTAATGACATGGCCTCCTTGTTCACCTGATCTGAACCCCATTGAGAACCTGTGGTCCATCATCAAATGTGAGATTTACAAGGAGGGAAAACAGTACACCTCTCTGAACAGTGCCTGGGAGGCTGGTTGCTGCTGCACGCAATGTTGATGGTGAACAGATCAAAACACTGACAGAATCCATGGATGGCAGGCTTTTGAGTGTCCTTGCAAAGAAAGGTGGCTATATTGGTCACTGATTTGTTTTTGAATGTCAGAAATGTATATTTGTGAATGTTGAGATGTTATATTGGTTTCACTGGTAAAAATAAATAATTGAAATGGGTATATATTTGTTTTTTGTTAAGTTGCCTAATAATTATGCACAGTAATAGTCACCTGCACACACAGATATCCCCCTAAAATAGCTATATCTAAAAACAAACTAAAAACTACTTCCAAAACTATTCAGCTTTGATATTAATGAGTTTTTTGGGTTCATTGAGAACATGGTTGTTGTTCAATAATAAAATTAATCCTCAAAAATACAACTTGCCTAATAATTCTGCACTCCCTGTAGATTTGCTTAGATCTCTGTGTATTGAAAAAGCCGAATGTCGCTACCTGCAGTTATATTCGACATTCGTTTAGAAAAAATAATGCTGAATGCACTGCTCTAAACAGCACTGTGTACAATATTTAAGCAATTCTTGTCAAATCCTTTGTACTGTTTGGTAACTGTACAGATTTTTTTTTAAACACAAATTAAAGTGTTATGAAAATTCATAGTTCATTTAAATGCATTGAGAGCAATTATCCTATATAATAAAAGACCAAGTGTGTTTGTCCGAAGCTGTCATGCGCAGTAGAGACTGCGCGCAAGGACAAACACACCTGGCCTTCCAACTGACCTGGTGTCGGGTGGTGGAGTGGGCATGGCCGGGCGGGTGCGGAGTGGGCGTGGTCGGACGGGTGCGACGTGAGCGTGGCCGGGCGGGTGCGACATGGGAGTGACTGGGCGTGATGTTGGCGGGGTTGGACATGACGCGGGCGGGGTCAGATGCCGAGAGACAGAGAGGTCTAAAGAGGGGGGATAGAAAGCAGAATGATAGAGAGAGCAGAAGAGGGGGGATAGAGAGAGGGAGAGAAAGACAGCAAAAGAGAGAGGGGGAGAGAGACAGCAAAAGAGAGAGGGGGAGAGAGACAGCAAAAGAGAGGGGGAGAGATACAGCAAAAGAGAGGGGGAGAGATACAGCAAAAGAGAGGGGGGAGAGAGACAGCAAAAGAGAGGGGAGAGAGAGACAGCAAAAGAGAGGGGGGAGAGACAGCAAAAGAGAGGCGGGAGAGAGATAGCAAAAGAGAGGGGGGAGAGACAGCAAAAGAGAGGGGGGAGAGAGACAGCAAAAGAGAGGAGGGAGAGAGTGCGCAAAAGAGAGGGGGGAGAGAGTGCGCAAAAGAGAGGGGGAGAGAGACAGCAAAAGAGAGGGGGAGAGAGACAGCAAAAGATAGGGGGGAGAGTGCACAAAAGAGAGGGGGAGAAAGCGCAAAAGAGAGGGGGGAGAGTGAGCAAAAGAGAGGGGGGAGAGTGTGCAAAAGAGAGGGGGGAGAGTGCGCAAAAGAGAGGGGAGAGAGAGTGCAAAAGAGAGGGGGGAGAGAGCACAAAAGAGAGGGGGGAGAGAGTGCAAAAGAGGGGGGAGAGAGCGCAAAAGAGAGGGGGGAGAGAGCGCAAAAGAGAGGGGGAGAGAGCACAAAAGAGAGGGGGGAGAGAGCACAAAAGAGAGGGGGAGAGAGCGCAAAAGAGAGGGGGGAGAGAGCGCAAAAGAGAGAGGGGGAGAGAGCACAAAAGAGAGAGGGGAGAGAGCGCAAAAGAGAGGGGGAGAGAGCACAAAAGAGAGGGGAGAGAGAGCACAAAAGAGAGGGGAGAGAGAGCACAAAAGAGAGGGGGAGAGAGTGTAAAAAAGAGAGGGGAGAGAGAGCAAAAGAGAGGGAGAGAGACAACAAAAGAGAGGAGAGAGAGCAAATGAGAGGAGAGAGAGAGCAAACGAGAGAAGAGAGATTGCAAATGAGAGGGGGAGAAAGAGAGCAAAAGAGAGGGAGAGAGAGAGAGCAAAAGAGGGGGAGAGAGACAGCAAAAGAGGGGGAGAGAGAGCAAAAGAGAGGGGGGAGAGAGAGAGCAAAAGAGAGGGGGGAGAGAGAGCGCAAAAGAGAGGGGAGAAAGAGAGAGCAAAAGAGAGGGGAGAAAGAGAGAGCAAAAGAGAGGGGGATAGAGAGAGAGCAAGGGGGGGTGGGACCACTGTACTGCAAAAAATGGCCTGTGTACATAAGCTTTAGGACTAGTTGTTAAATAAACTGTTTGGTTGTGTCATACTCCATTAAAATCACAGTGAGCCCATGTTCAACAAACAAGTCCCTGAGGCAGATACCCTTGCCAATTAACCATCTGTTTAGGAAATGCCACTGTTATATGCTGAAGGCGAGGTCATCTGCTGGTTTGTTAGGCAAAGCAGACATTTACCTTAACTTTGGACTACAGTTTAAAGGGACAGTGTACCCCACAGTTTTTATTGTTTAAAAATATAGATAATCCCTTTATTACCCATTCTCCAGTTTTGCATAACCAACACAGTTATATTAATACACTTTTTACCTCTGTGATTACCTTGTATCTAAGCCTCTGCAGACTGTCCCCTAATTTAAATTATTTTGACAGACATGCATTTTAGCCAATTAGTGCTGGCTCCCACTAGGCAACTCCATGGGAGTGAGCACAATGTTATCTATATAGCACACATGAAGTAGCCCTGTCCAGCTGTGAAATAAATTGTAAGATAAAAGCTCTGTTTTGCACATTAATTAAAGATTAGTCCAAATTAAACAAAATTAAAAGTCACTGTTGCCCAGTGTAACACAATATATCTGAACTGAGTTGAAGATTTTAAGTGACAGCTATTAACAATACCCTCTCTCTCCAACTACACACAAAAGGGTGATAGGAAGCCCTGGACGGCACCTATGCAGGGGAAGGGCATTTGACCCCTGTATAGGTGTGACAGAGCGGTATGAGGTATGTGGGGGTGGCTAAGGGTTGTGAGGTGGGGATTGGAGTTGGGATATAAAAGGAGGGGGAGGTCCTAGAAAGAGCGCCAAAATTGGGAGCAGAGGGTAAGTGTGGAAGAAAGCTATCTTTGTTGCACACTTACCTTCTGCATCATGGCGACTCGGGATTTAGCAGCAGCGGTGGAGGCCCTGGCTCAAGCCAGGGGTGCGGATTGGGTGCTGGAGCAGCTCCGGAAGGCAGGGGCTGCTCCGACACCGGAGGTCGAGTCGACGAGAGGCAGGACACCACGGCCTCCTCAGGGCAGGCCGGTGAGGAGGGCCAAGCCGCCGGAGAGGCTCAGTCCGGAGCTGTGTGGCGGTAACGCTGCGAGAGGCAGAAGCCTGCGCAGCAGAAACGTGGAGGCGACATCGCCTGGGGAGCCAGTGAGCCGGAGGAGCAGGACATCGACGCCGGCCGGGCCCTCACGGAGGCCCGGGCTGGCTCAGGAGGCTGGCGATCCGGTCAATAGCAGGGCCGGAAGAAGCACGGCCCGCGGAGGGAAGCGGAAGCAGAAGACGAAGGGGACAACGTGCGTCGAGGACGGAGGTATGTAGTAGGGAGGCGGAGGAGGTGAGGCACAAGTGCGGTGGCAGGCCTGGGGGGGGGCCAGATGACGGCCTGGAGGCCTAAGTTGGCGTGGATGGACACGGCTGAGGGCCGGACACGGGGGCCCTGCTGGGATTAGCAGGAGGTGCGGGGGGAAACCGAAGCCCGCCCGGGCCGCAGCGGGGACTTTGGGAGCCAGGGAGGGCATGGAGTAGGCCAGGAGGAGGCCATGAAAGCCAGCAAAAGGGGTGAGGGCCGGGGATAAGGCCCTAATTTAGTAAGGGTAATTCTGGTGGGGGGGCCGGTAATACGGCCGAGAGGGGGGAGGGGGGAGCATTTGTTATCAGCAGGGCTGGCCGGGGATAAGGCCAAGTCCTGGGATGTGCTTAGGTGGGGGCCACGTAGAGGGGGGAGGGGGGGGGGGGCTTTAGGTAAGGCCAGAGAGGAGAATCCCCAACAGGCATTTTATTAGTGGAGCAGGAGGTAGCTGGTCAGATTTCTCTCTCTGGCTTTCGGCCCATGAGTTTAGGTTAGTCATTGCTTTATAGGGATATGGGAAGCCGCTAGCAGGTGACATGAGGTGTGTATACAGTGACCGGCCCCTGTACAATCAATAGCTCAATTGCACGTTTACTTATGTGGGATATTTGAAACGCCCCCCCCCCCCCCTCCCTCCTCCCCCCCCCCCCCTCCCCATCCCCCCCCTCCCCCCCCCCCCCCCCCTCATCACCTCCATCATCATCCCTCATTCTGGGTCGTGGGGGGGGGGGGTGGTCGGTGGGTTTCACTTTGTGGTGGTTGCACTGATGTTGGTTGTCTCTCCTCCTCTTATCCTTTCCCCAGAGCTTCCCGGGACCAGTGACGGCGGGCCTGGCAGGCAGGCGCCGCTTGAGGCGCAGTTGGACTTCAATGATATGGATATGGACACCATATTCTTGGGTGATTCCTATAATGAATTCGACGAAGAAGGCCAAGGGGGGGACTTGGAGGAAGGACCAGACACGGCGGACCAGGTAGGGGACATGAGGGCTTTGGCGCAGCTGTTGCAAATGTGGGCACCTGGGGCTGCCAGAGAGAGGGCTGAGGTGGGGGCAGGCGGTAGCCTGGACACAAGCAGGAGGCATGGAGGGGAGGACGACAGATTAGGGACAGGAACGGGACGGCCTGGTAGGGCTGGTTCTGAGGTTGTGCTTTCTTCGCAGGCTGGAAGGGACGACGGCCCCAGCAATGGGGGCCCAGGAGCCGGGAGGTCTGGGAACAACAGACGGCGTTCAAGGTCACGTTCTCCAGTGAGGGGACAGAGGAGCAGGACATCACACTCGTCCCCTTCGTGGGGCAGGCTGAACAGGTCACCAAGGAGACGGCGGGATGACGACAGGGACAGAAGGAGGACAAGGTCGCCAGCGAGAAGGAGGGAGACTATCAGGGTGACTGCTGGCAGATCGGAAGAAGGAACGCGGGGGACAGACCCGGTGGTACAGGACCAGCCAATTACGGCTCCAAGGGCGGCAGGTGAGGAGCCTGGGATCGGGGTTAACACTGCAGTGGCTAATACTACAGGATCTGGGGGTGTGGGTGTGAATGCAGTACTGTTGCAGGGTTTGAAGGATTTAGTGGCTCAGGTAGAGAGGCAGTGCAGCGGGGCTTCAGGGGTGGCTGGGGTGTGGGGACAGCAAGGGGGTCAAACCGCTGGGGCACAGGGGGCGGGGTTGGCTCCGGCAGGGGGGAGTGGGACAGGAGGAGAGGTTATCAAGGTAGCTGAAGTTGCCATGAGCAGGCCATGCTTGTGCACGATTGGGCCTTTAGGCATCCATCTTACACAGGAGATCAAGGATAAGATCTGGAAGAGGGAATTTTTGGAGATTTTTTCACTGTTGCCCCTGGAGCAGTTCGTGGAGATTAAGGAAGATCCAAAAGGGGAACAAGGGAAGAAAGAGGAAGAAGAGAGAAAAAAGAGGTATCGAAAGCTGCCGAAGACGTTTTCAAATTGGTCCCGGGCTTTCTGTATCCTGGCCAGTGTGACCGCCCAAAAATACCCGGAACAAGGCTCAGCATTGTTCTGCTATTATGATGAGATCTCGGCTGCTCACCGGACATATGGAGGCATGGCGTGGTGGAGGTACGACGAGCAGTTCCGACAACGAATCGCGGTACGTCCGGACATGAAGTGGGACGATCGCGACATGGGCATATGGTTGGAGATGATGACGCCACTTCGAGGAGGGCAGTCCTTTCGTGGAGCAGGAACGAACGCGGGCGGGGCAGGATCGACAGCAGCCGTGGCCCTCCGGAAGGGATTGTGTTTTCAATTTAATGACGGGCAGTGTCGTTTCGGAGGGGCATGTAAGTACAAACATGAATGCTCGGGGTGTGGAGGGACACACTCATTCTCGAAGTGCTTCAAGAGGGGGCGGGTACCAGCAAGAACAGGGGAAGTGGCTGTTCCGGGCTCGGACACCAGTGAAGGTCGTAAGGATGGTCCCATGGCTAGAACGATTCGCTAGGGGAGGGGGAACGAGGAGGAGGGATGCCGAGTTGTTGTTAACGGGGTTCAGTTCGGGGTTTTGGATTCCCTTTCGGGAGGGGTCGGGGGCGGGGATTCCGGGTAACTTAAAGTCAGCTAGGGAATTTCCAGACATTGTGAGGGGCAAATTAACGAAGGAGGTGGCGTTGGGTAGGATGGCGGGCCCCTTTAAGGTGAGGCCCTTGGAGAATCTAAGAGTTTCTCCGTTGGGGGTCGTGCCAAAGAAAGCCCCGGGGCAGTACAGAATGATCCATCATCTGTCTTACCCAAAAGGGGAGTCGGTTAACGATGGGATCGACCCTGAGTTGACAGCAGTCCGGTATGCGTCGTTTGATAGGGCGGTCGATTTGGTCCGGCAGGCGGGAAAGGGGGCGCTATTGGCCAAGGTGGATGTGGAATCGGCCTTCCGCCTCTTGCCGGTGCACCCTAGGTGTCACCATTTACTTGGTTGTGTATTCGACGATTCTTTCTTCGTGGATTTGTGCCTCCCAATGGGGTGTTCAATTTCATGTTTCTATTTTGAAACATTTAGCCGCTTTGTGGAGTGGGTTGTATGCCAGGTGGCTGGTTCCAAGTCAGTGGTCCACTATTTGGACGATTTTCTGTTCGTGGGCCCGGGGGGGTCAACGGTCTGCGAGCAACTGATGATGACGTTCATGCGGGTAGCTGGGGAGTTCGGGATCCCAGTGGCCGAAGAGAAGTCGGAGGGCCCGGTGAACTGCTTGAGCTTTTTGGGGATTGAAATTGATGCTATCCAGATGGAATGCAGGTTGCCGGAAGATAAAATAGTGGATTTGGTGGACACGATTGATGGGGTGCTGGGGCGGCAGAAGCTGAAACTGAAGGAACTCCAGTCGCTGATAGGAAAGCTCAACTTTGCTTGCAAAATCATCCCGGTGGGGAGAGTCTTCCTGAGAAGCTTGTCACAGGCAACGGTGGGAGTAAAAGAGTCTTTTCATCGGGTCAGGTTGACAAAAGAGCTCAAAGAGGACCTAAGGGTATGGCGTGAGTTCTTACGAGACTTCAATGGGAGAGCGATGGTGCAGGAGTTAGGCAATGGTACGGATTTGGATCTGTTTACGGATGCTTCAGGAGCAATTGGGTTTGGTGCATACTTAAATGGGAAATGGTGTGTGGGGCAGTGGCCTAAGGAATGGGGGGACCTGAATTTGACTAAGAACTTGGTTCTTCTGGAATTGTTTCCTTTAGTAGTAGCATTGCAGGTGTGGCCGGCGCAGCTGGCCAATAGAAGGGTAACTTTTCATTCGAACAATATGGGGGTGGTGATGGCGTTAAATAGGTTGTCTGCAGCTTCCCCCCCGGTAGTGCGGGTGTTGAGGGTATTTGTACTCAAATGTATGCAATGCAATGTCTTGTTTAGAGCTGTGCATGTGCCAGGGAAGAAAAATGAGATTGCTGACGCTCTTTCCCGTTTGCAGTGGGATCGGTTCTACCGGTTGGCCCCGGAGGCGGAGCGAGAGGGGGAGCAGTGTCCGGACGATCTGTGGGGCATAGTGTTGCCGGCCTGATGGAGATGATAAAGGGAGCTTTGGTGCCGAGGACATGGAGGGCATATACGCAGGTATGGGAGCAATGGGCCTCAAGGCCGGGGGGAGCGAGAGCCGCGGAATCTACGGCAGGGAGAAGACGGGCTCTGTTGGACTGGATGCAGGAATGGAGGGAGGAAAGAATATCGAGGTCCATGGTGAGAAGGCGTTTGGCGGCTATGGCATTTTTATTCCAGTTGTTGGGGTGGGAGGATGTGTCCAAACATTTCTTAGTGCGACTAGCGGCCCGTAGTTTGTGTAGAGGGCGGCTGAGGGCGGACGGGAGGAGGCCGGTGATGTTCACCATACTGCAGGGGGTAGTGGAGGCCCTACCTGGAATTTGCAGATCTGAGTACGAAAAGGTGTTGTTTCGAGCGGTGTTTGTGGTGGCGTTTTTTGGGGCCTTCAGGGTTTCGGAGCTGGTGGGTAGGAATAGGAAGGATAAAAAGGGGATGCAGAGGTCTGACGTAGTAGTCGAAGGGGATAGGCTGTTGATTTGGCTGAGGAAGTCCAAGACAGACCAGGCGGGGAAAGGGGTACAGATTGTATTGAAGGCTATGGGGGGACCTTGTTGCCCGGTAGAGGCCATTAGGAACTTGCTGGTGGTAAGACCTACGGGGATGGGCCCCTTGTTTGTGCATAGCGATGGGTCATCTCTGTCACTGTTCCAATTTCAGGCTATTTTCAAGCAGGGGTTGGGGAGGAGCGGCCTGAACCCAAAGGATTTCGGTACTCATTCTTTCCGTATTGGGGCGGCTACTGAGGCATATACATTGGGTGTGGGAGCGGAAGGGATTAAGAGGATCGGGCGGTGGGCATCTAATAGGTATGTTTCCTATGTTAGACCTACCTTAGTCTAGTAACGTTTTGTTGTTTCATTTCAGGTCCACTTCAATGCTGGCTGATAGGTCATTCCTATATCTACTGGGCTAGGAAGGCGGCGCTGGTTAGAGAGGAAGGGGTCCAAATGGGGTTCCCGGAGGCTGCAGTCAGCATCAGGTGGTTTGGAGTCAGAGGAATGAGGTGGGACCAGTTAGTTATAAATATTGTACAATATGCTAGGTTGTTCTGCCCTCCAGATATTCTGTTGATACACTTGGGGGGTAATGATTTGGGTTCCATGTCCCAAAAGGATCTAGTGGATGCGATGAAAAGGGATGTAAGGAGGTTAATCACATTATTTCCACATTTATTGGTTTTGTGGTCTGAGATTGAGCCAAGGGTGTACTGGAGGGCAGCTTGGGATGGCAAAAGATTGGAGGCATCAAGGAGAAAAGTGAATAGGATGATGAGTGGCTTTATAAAAGGGGTAGGGGGACTGTCCTTACGGCATGTGGAGTTCGAAGGGGAGTCAGGAAGATGTTTCTTCCTGAAGGATGGAGTTCACTTGAACGAAGTCGGTTTACACTTGTTCAATTTTAATGTGAAGGAATTGGTTGCAAAGGCCTTGGATGTGGTTGGCGGGGCGCGGCGGTAGGCCTTGCCTGTGGCGGAGTGCTTGCTGTATGGAATAGCAGTTATATGGGTACCTCCGGTTTTAAGGAGAGGAGTAGGAAAATGGTAGCGGGAAAAATGGATATGCTGTGGGGGCAAGCACTGGCTGGGGGTATTTAATGTTCAATTATTTATGGTTATAGATATTTATGGTTATATGTTTAAAAGTTTAAATAAAAAGCTGCGGCCTTTGTAACCCATACTATGTGTTGTGTCATTATTGATGGAAGTACCTATTAGAGGGGTCAAGGAAGCCCTGGACGGCACCTATGCAGGGGAAGGGCATTTGACCCCTGTATAGGTGTGACAGAGCGGTATGAGGTATGTGGGGGTGGCTAAGGGTTGTGAGGTGGGGATTGGAGTTGGGATATAAAAGGAGGGGGAGGTCCTAGAAAGAGCGCCAAAATTGGGAGCAGAGGGTAAGTGTGGAAGAAAGCTCCCGCCCTCCCTCCCTGTAAGATGGATATCTTTGTCGCAGCTTGGCGGAGTGCTTGCTGTATGGAATAGCAGTTATATGGGTACCTCCGGTTTTAAGGAGAGGAGTAGGAAAATGGTAGCGGGAAAAATGGATATGCTGTGGGGGCAAGCACTGGCTGGGGGTATTTAATGTTCAATTATTTATGGTTATAGATATTTATGGTTATATGTTTAAAAGTTTAAATAAAAAGCTGCGGCCTTTGTAACCCATACTATGTGTTGTGTCATTATTGATGGAAGTACCTATTAGAGGGGTCAAGTGGGAGACACTATTATTAACAACAATAATATGATAGTGTTACCATGACAACACTTATGATGCTAAGACTTTGTATAAAATTGTGATAAATCAGACAAAAAGGATTTTTCCTGCTACTATAGTTAACAGCAATAATGTGATAGTATTACGATGACAACTCCTATAATATTAAGAATCTTGCTTTTTATTTTTTTGCGATTTAAAAATCTCACTATCCTACCTAAAATAAAGATGTCCATAGACATCAGCATAAGGGCCATAATGACTAGAAATATATACCCCCCAAAAATTTGATTTGTCCAAAAAATTATTTTTTGTTCATGCGGCCCTTAATTACGTCAGAATTTTGTTAGAGATTTGCCCTCTACAATTAACCCCCTTATCTAAAAAAAAACTACTATAAAAAGTGCTCTGAAAAAGGCATTTGGCTGGGCATAGTCCTTAATAGGGCATTTTGCTATTATGCTGCCTAGGAAAAAAATAGAAAAAAACACAAAAAAATACAAAAAACCTAACACTAAACCACAAAGATGGTACTCACCAAAGAAGAATCTGGGCAGCGGCGCTCCATCTTCTTCCCGGCAGCTGTCCAACTTCGGTGATCTTTATCAATCTTCTTATCTTCATCCTGGCAGTGATCTTCTTATCTTCATCACGGTGGCAGTCTTCCTCCATCATCTTATCTTCCATCCACAACATCCTCTTTATGCGATCACCAGCTGCACACCAAATTTTGAATGCAAGGCACCTCCTTATATAGGAGTACCATTGCATTCCTATTGGCTGATTTTTAAGTTCAAATTCAAATCAGCCTATAGAATGAAAGCTTTTTCTATTGGCTGTTTTGAATTTGAAATTGAAAATCAGCCAATAGGAATGCAAGGGTACCCCTATATAAAAAAGGATACCTCACATTCAAAATTCAGGGGGCGGCTGGTGATCGCATGAAGAGGACATCAGGGGCGGAAGATGATGAAGACTGCCACCAGGATGAAGATAAGAAGGATGAAGATCGCCCTCTGGATGAATTTTTTTTGGGGGGGTCGTGGGTTAATTGTAGAGGTTTGTACGTTTTTTCACCAAAAGAGCTGACACTTTAGAGCCATGTTAGTACAGGTTTTTTATTTTATGGCAGGATTTTAGAATGGGCATAACTTTTTTTATTTTTGGTAATTTTATTGTTGGTTTTTGTAATAGTGGGTTTTATTTTTTTAAGTAATGTAATGGTAGGTATTTTTTTTTAAAGGTAATGTTAGTTGTTTTTTTTTTACTTTTTTCCGTGATTTTTTTTTTAAAGGTAGTTAGTTGTTTTTTTTTTAAAGGTAAGGCTAGTCTGTTTTGGGGTAATTTAGGGGTTATTAGGTTAGGGGGTTTAGATTTTAGTGGGTTACTTTGCAATAGGGTGTGTGGCAGTTTAGGGGTTAATATTGTAGTTGGGACTTTCCAATGGGCTATGCGGCGGGTTAGGGATTATTAGATTAGGGGTCTTTTGGCGATTTGGGTGTTAGTTTTCGTTTTCCCACTTTTCTCTCTTCATTGAAGTCAGTGAGAGAGTACATTCATGCTTTTGTGATATTCTAACTTCTGCCCTTTGCGCACGAGTGATAAATATTTACTTTTAACTTGAGCGGAGTTAGCGTGTGAGCAGGAGCAGTAATTATCGCTCCCTTCGTGTTTTATTACGTGTGGACTCTACAGCTTGGGTATTAGTTCTCAGGAGTAATGGACCTTGGGCTCTCACCACCTGTATGAAAAAAAATCATTTAAGCTTACCTGATAAATTAATTTATTTAACGAGACTCCACCCTGTGTTTTTCTGGTGTTGTTTTTTTTGCACACATCTTTTTTCCTCCTTCTATTTGTTTGCTCTTATTTCTTTTCATAACTCTTTTTCTCGGCTATACGTTAGACTGAGGTGTGAGTGAGGTGAGAGGGGTTTTATAGAGCTCTTGAGGTTTGGAAGATCTTTACCTCCTCCTAGTGGTAGGGAAGAGTATTTACCAGGAGTAATAGATTGTAGACTCTCGCCACCATAAAAGTAATGAAGTAAGCATAAATTATGTTTTTGCAAGAATGTTATCCATTTGCAAGAGCACTAGATAGCAGCACTATTTCCTGCCACATAGTGCTCCAGATGCCTACCTAGGTATCTCTTCAACACAGAATATCATCGGAACGAAGCAAATTTGATAATAGGAGTAAATTGAAGAAAATTTTTGCATTTGTTTCATATCCCTTTAAGCTGTGTGTAACATAAAATGTACATTTTTAAGATCTGTGAGTTCTATTTTCAAGATGTATGTATTTATATCAATATGTGCTTATATTAGAAACAGCACTATGTGCACTAGGCAGGATTGCCTATCAGCAAGTCAGATAATATTCATTGCATATTTTATGTATTTAGCATTGTATATTTTTAATTTATGTTTCAGTTTATTTATGGTGGTGGCTTTATTCTTTTTTGCTAATGATTTTAAAGTCTGCCATTTATTTGTCTTTATCTCTGAATCTGTGCATTTATCAGCCTCTGTTTCAGTGCTGCCAGGGCTGGCCCTAGCCATTGCGGGGCCCAAGGCAGGATGACAAAATGGGGCCCCCTTTCTCCCCGCCTCCAACCCCACCCATCTCCGCCTCCAACTCCACCCCACCTCCACCTCCAACTCCAGCCCATCTTCGCCTCCAACCCTGCCCCATCTCCACCCCCACAGTTTTTAAAATGAAAAAAAAATGGGAGAAAAATAATTTCAGGTAATGCACAACATTTTATAATAATATAAAACAACAAAAAACATACAAATCCACTAATGTGGTTCACTATAACATTGTATATATTGCAATATACCATTTGTACTATTGGAACAACCGTTTATGTATTAATGAAGAATTATGTTGACAATTAGGGACAGTTGAGTTGAACTGGGCCTTATTTTTATGTGTTTTCTTATGATAACAAGAACATTAAAAACGCCAGGGCCGGGCCTAGCAAGTGCAGGTCCTTAGGCAAAATGACAGGGCAGTGGCCTCTACCCAGAACAAAAAAAAAACTAAAAGAAATGGGGCAATGCACTGTACCACACAGATATAATACACACATACACCCACACTCAGACACATTCACAGATATATTATATATACATACACAGCTCAGACACATACACAGGTACACATATATATTATATATACATACACAGCTCAGACACATACACAGGTACACAGATATATTATATATACATACACAGCTCAGACACATACACAGGTACACAGATATATTATATATACATACACAGCTCTGACACATACACAGATATATTATATATACATACTTAGCCCACACACAAACACACATCCAGACACAGTCCACACAAACACTCACACCCAGACACAGTCCACACCCCACACACACAGCCCACACCCCACACACACACACAGCCCACATATATACAGCCCACACAAACACACAACCCCCACACACACACACAAAGCCCACACATATACAACCCACACACACACAGAGATAACCCACACACACACAGAGCCCACACACACACAGCCCACACACACGCGCCCACACACACGCCCACACACACAGACCACACACACAGCCCCCCCCCCCCCACACACACAGCCCCACACACACACAGCCCACACAGCCCCCCCCCCCACACACAGCCCCCCCCACACACACCCGACACACACACATAGCACACACACACACAGCCCCCCCACACACACACATACAAAGCCCCCCACACACAGACCAAACACACACAGCCACCCCACACACAGCCCACACACACACACACAGCTCACACACAGCCCACACACACACACACACACACAGCCCACACACAGACACAGCCCACACACAGACACAGCCCACACACACACAGCCCACACACACACACACAGCCCACACCACATACAGCCCACACACACCACACACACACACACACAGCCCACACCACACACCCACACAGGCCACACACACAGCCCACACCAGAGAGTGAATTAAAAAAGCAGCAGCACCGCTAGATATGCATCAAAATCCTTTTATTGGTGAGACATCACATAAAACAACAACAATGTTACACACAGCCCACACACACAACTCACACCACACACAGCCCCCCCACACACACACAGCCCACACACAAACACAGCCCCCCCACACACACAGCCCCCACACACACAGCCCCCCCCACACACACAGCCCACACAGCCCCCCCACACACACACAACCCCCCCCCCACACACACACCCCACACACACACACACATAGCCCACACACACACACACACAGCCCCCCCCACACACAGACAAAGCCCCCCCCACACAGACCAAACACACACAGCCCGCAGCCCCCCACACACACAGCCCACACACACACCCACAGCTAACACACAGCCCACACACACAGCCCACACACAGAAACAGCCCACACACAGACACAGCCCACACACACAGCCCCCCCCCGCACACACACACACAGCCCCCACACACACACACAGCCCACACCACACCACATACACACGCACACACACACACAGCCCACACCACACACCCACACAGCCCACACCAGAGAGTAAATCAAAAAGCAGCAGCGCCGCTAGATATGCATCAAAATCCTTTTATTGGTGAGACATCACATAAAACAACAACGATGTTCACCAATCCCAAACAACTTCAGTGAATCAAAAAGCAGCATCACCGCTAGATATGCATCAAAATCCTTTTATTGGTGAGACATCACATAAAACAACAACAACGTTCCACCCAGCCCACACACACACACAGCTCACACCACACACACACACAGCCCCCCCACACACACAGCCCCCCCCACACACAGCCCACACACAAACACAGCCCCCCCCCCACACACACACAGCTCACACACACAGCCCCCCCACATTTACAGCCCACACACAGACACAGCCCACACACACACACAGCCCACCCCAGACACACAGCCCACCCCACACACAGCCCACACACACACACACACACAGCCCACACACATAGCACACAGCCCACACACACACACACAGCCCACAACACACACACAGCCCACACCACATACACACACACACAGCCCACACACACACAAACACACACAGCCCACACCACACACACAGCCCACACCACACACACAAACAGCCCATAACACACATACACACAACCCACACCACACACAGCCCACACCACACACAGCCCACACCACACACACAACCCACACCACACAAACAGCCCACACCACACACCCACAGCCCACACCACACACACAGCAGCAGAAAAAACCCTCAGTAAATGTGGTGAATCTGACCCACATTTAGTTAATAACCCAAACACACACAACTCAGACAGCACACACACACTACACACACACACACACTAAACACACAGGTAATGTAAACATTTTCTTAATTTTATTTCATTTTTTTAAAATGTTAATGCTTTATTTAGAATACCAAGGCACGGCAGCTACCTATTGTAATAAGGTTTGATTCATAGCCCCAGCCATTATAGAAAGCAGTTAGGTAGTGTACATTGGCATGCCTTCTCATAAGTGTGCATTTTATATGCAACTGAAAACAAATCTGGCATTACTTTTAGACAAAAAGTACCTTAGTTACAACACATGCTGCCAAATAAGGATTTGCTAACCCCATCACACTACCACCTACTTAGTCACATAGACATTATTATGCGTTAGGGTATTAGTAACATCCAATTTTGTCCATTAATGTTATTACTCCTCTGTTCCCACTTCACCTTTCCTTCTCTTTCCCACATTATCCATTTTACTCTTACCATTAAGTATTGTAAATTTTTTAATGCCTACAGCGCATATTTATACCCTTAGCAACTGGGTTCAGTATAAGATAAGATAAATAAACCCAATTATCATGAATCACCTCAATTCTTATTACATTCACACAATGTCACTTGTCACTATCACATAACACACACTTACAACCATGATCACACTCACTTGTCTTACTTCTCCTTCACTTGATCTATTTTACTCTTATCTCCAAGTACTCTATTCTTCATAGAGCCCACAGCACATACAGACACTTTCAACAATTGGATTTAGTATATGATAAATAAGTAAATCATATTAATAGTATTACCTTAATCATTATCACATTTTATAGTATTACTTAGTCACCATTGTAGAGTACACACTCATAATTACATTCTCACACAAGTCTGTGCATATTACTCACATATGATTTACCAGAAGGCGTGCCCATTTTTTGGCATGTCTTTTTACTATTATTAGTGCATTTATTTCTCATCACTTTCATATAGGCTGAATAAGGCTAGTATTACACCTTTATGGTAGTGTCACATGATTAACATCACAACTACCGTCACTATCCTTGATAGGTCGTTATCACTTATTTCTCCCCTTTCTTAACACATAACCCTCGTCATATTGACGTTTTTATAAATGGGCGTATACTGTAGCCCTTAACTACATCCCCTTTGCTTATGCTGTTCTCGTCATTGTGACGTTCTTATAATGGGCATGTTTTGTATCTGACGATAATGATACGTCAGCCAATCATTACCATCACAGGACCCTTTTGTATTGATAGACCCCTCCTCCCCCCAGCTCCATATATACCGATTGTACATTGGGATGCTTATAGCACAAGTTTTTCTATAGCATGGGTGTACAATTGTTGGCTCGAAGTGCTGTCATGATTTCTCAATATAAGGTAGATGATGATGCCTAGTTTGTTTTTCATCCAAATAATATGATCGTCAGTATAGCCCAACAGAAACAGTTATGGTGTGTTGGGGTTCCTTGACCTTAGCAATATGTGTTACAAATATAATGTTTAGCTGCCCGAACACACTATTATTTATGTAGTTTACGATTTCAGTTGTTATGTATGCTGATGTATAATAGGGCTGTCTGGGATGGGCAGTTATTCAGCATGACTATTTGCTTTATTGTATCATTACTGTGTTATAATGCAAATGTATGAAATATAAGTATGTTCACTTCTGTATATTTTTTTATCATCCTTGAAATGTTTACTCTTGTTACTATGACATCTTTAATTGAAGAACTCCCACACCAGGTGTGGCTTATTAGGTTTGATACTCTGTATGGTTTATATAGCAAGTGTTTGTTAAACTTTCTTATGCCTGATGAAACAACCATTTGGGATGAGAAACACGTTGCATGTTTTTATATATATTTTTACTTTTATTAAAGTAAGTTTTTTAGTTATGAATTGATGCCATACTATTTCGTTAATACCATTCTGAAATCCTCTGATGCCCACCTTCTGGGGATATTCCACCTGAGCCTTGGATTCCCTTGGAGTGTATCCTGTTAGATTGGAGGCCAGTCTGCTGGGTGACTTTTTTTAACCCCAGCCTGCCACACTTGCACCAAGATACCACTTGTATCAATATTATTACTCATTGAGCCAAACAATACTAGGCCATATTGGAATTATTTTGCTTTAACCTCATCTAGAGACAACTGAATCTTTGCCAGAGGCCAGTCTGCTGGGTGGCTGTTTGATTCCAGCCTGCTCCATTTGCACTACCAATTTGCTTTACCAAATGAGAGTGTGACATATCACATTAGAATTTGCCATTCAGTTAGACAATACTAGGCCATGTGGCACTTCTGTTATCCTATGTCAGTTACAAGTTACAATGAAAGTAAAGTTTAAATTTGCAGTTACATTCTTTGCTGTAGATATGTCTGTTTTTCTCTGAATGAAGAAAGTTATCAAACAGAATGCCAATCACTAATAGAGCCACTAATAAAGGGGGCTTCTGATAAAATGATTGGCTGCTTTTCCTGCATGATTCATGCTGTCCCTCACTCACTAACTGCCCATGAGGAGGCTGACAATTTTAATTTTTAAATGGGGGAGGAAAAAGAGAGAGAAGAGACAGACAAGAGAAGGGATAGTGAAGAGAGGAGAAAGGGCTGAAAATGGACAGAGTGGAGGGATACAGAGAAGTGGGAGGAAGATGGGGAGACAAGAGAGAGAAGGGATAGTGTGAAAAGACAAATAAAATAGAGTAGAGAGATATTGAAGGGGGAAAACACAAAGAGAGGACAGAGAGAAGAGAAAGGGGAAAAGAGTGGAGAGAGAGAAGTAAAAAAGTGGTGGACAAAGTGGTGTAAGAAGGGAAAGAAAGTAAGGAGATAATGAAGAGATAGAGAAGAGAGATTGTGGGGAGAGAGGGAGGGCATAAGGGATAAAAAGAGAAATTACAGAGACAAGAGAGATGGAACAGTGAGAAACAGATAAGAGAGATGAAAGAATGGAGATATAGTATAAATAGATTGAATAAAAAGGAGAGGAAAAGAAATAGGAGAGAAAAGGGATAGCAGGGAGGGAGAGACAGAGGGAGTTAGCATGACAGAGATGATAGTAGATAGAGTAAAAAGAGAGAGAGGGAAGAGTAGTGAGTGAGAAGAGATTTAAAAGGAGAATAAAGGGCAATCAAATCTCATACTGTATATATATATATATATAGTACTCTTACTACCCAGCATTAGTACAAGAATATAATATATATATATATATATATATATATATATATATATATATATATATATATATATATATATATATATATATATATATATATATATATATATATATATATATATATATATATATATGTATGTAGTTCTGGGTTCCAAGCACTCACTGTACTAGTGAATTGCCTGGGGGCTCTCTATGGTAGACAGGTAGAAACTTCAAGGAAGGACGAGGCACTGACTCACAGGACCTAATATACATACATTTTTTAGTAATTCATCATCAAAGGATCAGTCACAGGGACAGGATCAGTCACAGGGACCTTTGTCAAGACTGTTTCTTATTCACTACACCGCTGAATATATTTCAAGTGTAGTGAATAAGAAACAGTCTTGACAAAGGTCCCTGTGAGGATCGAAACATTGACTGATCCTTTGATGATGAATTACTAATAAAAATTTATGTATATTAAGTCCTGTGAGTGCCTCTTCTTTCCCTAAAGTTTATATATATATATGTATAGTACTATAACTACCCAGCATTAATACAAGAGTATAATATATATATATATATATATATATATATATATATATATATATATATATATATATATATATATATATATATATATATATATACAGGGAGGATTAATTTTATTATTGAACAACAACCATGTTCTCAATGAACCCAAAAAACTCATTAATATCAAAGCTGAATATTTTTGGAAGTAGTTTTTAGTTTGTTTTTAATTTGAGCTATTTTAGGGGGATATCTGTGTGTGCAGGTGACTATTACTGTGCATAATTATTAGTCAACTTAACAAAAAACAAATATATACCCATTTCAATTATTTATTTTTACCAGTGAAACCAATATAACATCTCAACATTCACAAATATACATTTCTGACATTCAAAAACAAAACAAAAACAAATCCGTGACCAATATAGCCACCTTTCTTTGCAAGGACACTCAAAAGCCTGCCATCCATGGATTCTGTCAGTGTTTTGATCTGTTCACCATCAACATTGCGTGCAGCAGCAACCACAGCCTCCCAGACACTGTTCAGAGAGGTGTACTGTTTTACCTCCTTGTAAATCTCACATTTAATGATGGACCACAGGTTCTCAATGGGGTTCAGATCAGGTGAACAAGGAGGCCATGTCATTAGATTTTCTTCTTTATACCCTTTCTTGCCAGCCACGCTGTGGAGTACTTGGACACGTGTGATGGAGCATTGTCCTGCATGAAAATCATGTTTTTCTTGAAGGATGCAGACTTCTTCCTGTACCACTGCTTGAAGAAGGTGTCTTCCAGAAACTGGCAGTAGGACTGGGAGTTGAGCTTGACTCCATCCTCAACCCGAAAAGGCCCCACAAGCTCATCTTTGATGATACCAGCCCAAACCAGTACTCCACCTCCACCTTGCTGGCATCTGAGTCGGACTGGAGCTCTCTGCCCTTTACCAATCCAGCCACGGGCCCATCCATCTGGCCCATCAAGACTCACTCTCATTTCATCAGTCTATAAAACCTTAGAAAAATCAGTCTTGAGATATTTCTTGGCCCAGTCTTGACGTTTCAGCTTGTGTGTCTTGTTCAGTGGTGGTCGTCTTTCAGCCTTTCTTACCTTGGCCATGTCTCTGAGTATTGCACACCTTGTGCTTTTGGGCACTCCAGTGATGTTGCAGCTCTGAAATATGGCCAAACTGGTGGCAAGTGGCATCTTGGCAGCTGCACGCTTGACTTTTCTCAGTTCATGGGCAATTATTTTGCACCTTGGTTTTTCCACACGCTTCTTGCGACCCTGTTGACTATTTTGAATGAAACGCTTGATTGTTCGATGATCACGCTTCAGAAGCTTTGCAATTTTAAGAGTGCTGCATCCCTCTGCAAGATATCTCACTATTTTTGACTTTTCTGAGCCTGTCAAGTCCTTCTTTTGACCCATTTTGCCAAAGGAAAGGAAGTTGCCTAATAATTATGCACACCTGATATAGAGTGTTGATGTCATTAGACCACACCCCTTCTCATTACAGAGATGCACATCACCTAATATGCTTAATTGGTAGTAGGCTTTCGAGCCTATACAGCTTGGAGTAAGACAACATGCATAAAGAGGATGATGTGGTCAAAATACTCATTTGCCTAATAATTCTGCACTCCCTGTATATATATATATATATATATATATATATACACACAGAGAGAAATTCACTCACAGGAACGAACAACAAGCTCAATACCATTGTTAGCCTGTTCTATGGCGATTTACCACCTGGGTCCAACTTCTTTTAGCTCAACAATGCTTTTCACAGAGTAGAACTTTCCTGTAGTATATCAGTCTGATCCCGCCTATTACGGTCAGTCCAGCGCTGAAATACCAGGCAATTCCTCTCTGAACAAGGAACACAGCAACCCCAGACGATCGTTTCGTCCTTCATTGGGCCTCGTCAGTGAGGTGTAGCAGTATTTCTCTAAGCACACTGAGCAAGGAGTCCACGTCTGGTTGCCCCTTTTTCCCATAGGGAGACTAAATACACACAGAGAGAAGCACAGAGAGATTGTCTGGGGTTGCAGTGTTACTTGTTCTCCCTATGGGAAAAAGGGGAAACCAGACGTGGACTCCTTGCTCAGTGTGCTTAGAGGAATATGCCTACACCTCACTGATGAGGCCCTATGAAGGCCAAAACGATCGTCTGGGGTTGCTGTGTTCCTTGTTCAGAAAGGAATTGCCTGGTATTTCAGCTCTGGACTGACCGTAATAGGCGGGATCAGACTGATATACTACAGGAAAGTTCTTCTCTGTGAAAAGCATTACTGGACTAAAAGAAGCTGCACCCAGGTGGTAAATTGCTATAGAACAGGCTAACAATAGTATTGAGCCAGTTGTTCGTTCCTGTGAGTGTGCTTCTCTCTGTGTGTATTTTGTCTCCCTATGGGAAAAAGGGGAAACCAGACGTGGACTCCTTGCTCAGTGTGCTTAGAGGAATATGCCTACACCTCACTGACGAGGTATTGAGCCAGTTGTTCGTTCCTGTGAGTGTGCTTCTCTCTCTGTGTATATATATATATATATATATATATATATATATATATATATATATATATATATAACTACCCAGCATTAGTACAATAGTATAATATATATATATATATACAACACACAGAGAAAGTCCAGCACTCACTTACAAGCTCTCAGCTAAGATTTAAAAGCAAAAATGGAAAGGTAAGTTACCGCATCTGGCCAAATGGGACAAGCCCAGGTACCACGTCAAGGTCCTTTACAATACCTGGGACCCTAAAACAGCCACACAATGCAAGCTCTCAAATCCAAACAAACTGGGAACAAAGGAAGGGTGCACAGACTTATGTAATCACCCTAGACATATACAAAACACAGAAGGGGACTGCACTCTCATACAGGACCGGGTACACATCCCATAACCCTGCAACATGCTCAGCCCTGGGTGCTCACGGGCACAGGTCTGAGTGCAAGAACCATAGGGAAAATTACAAACAAATTAATACAACACACAGAGAAAGTCCAGCACTCACTTAAAAGCTCTCAGCTAAGATTTAAAAGCAAAAATGGAAAGGTTAGTTTCCGCATCTGGCCAAATTGGACAAGCCCAGGTATCACGTCAAGGTCCTTTACAATACCTGGGACCCTAAAACAGCCACACAATGCAAGCTATCAAAGGCCTGGGTTCTCACAGGCACTCACACTCACTGCCTGTGACTCTGGGGACAGCACAGCTTCCTGTGAGTGCCCGTGAGCACCCAGGGCTGAGCATGTTGCAGGGTCATGGAGTGTGTACCCAGTCCGGTATGAGAGTGCAGTCCCCTTCCATGTTTTGTATATGTCTAGGGTGATTACATAAGCCTGTGCACCCTTCCCTTGTTCTCAGTTTGTTTGGATTTGAGAGCTTGCATTGTGTGGCTGTTTTAGGGTTCCAGGTATTGGAAAGGACCTTTTACGTGGTACCTGGGCTTGTCCCATTTGGCTAGATGCGGCAACTAACCTTTCCATTTTTGCTTTTAAATCTTAGCTGAGAGCTTGTAAGTGAGTGCTGGACTTTCTCTGTGTGTTGTATTAATTTGTTTTGTAATTTTCCCTATGGTTCTTGCAACCAGACCTGTCTGGGGTTAACTGCCTGTGACTCTGGGGACAGTACAGCTTCCTGTGAGTGCCCGTGAGGACCCAGGGCTGAGCATGTTACAGGGTCATGGGATGTATATGAAGTAGAAAAGGCAGCACCAGCATTAAATTCAAAAAAACTCACTTTATTCTCTTACAGGCAAAACAAGTGTGACATGGAAAGAACGTCTGACGCGTTTCACGCCCCCTAGTGGCGTTTCATCAGAGACTACAGGTGTTCCTAAACATTGCCCTCTTATACTGGGACATATTAATTAATAAAAAACTAGCATCTTGCATAAGGATAGTCTTACTATAGTTATATTAAATAAAAGATAAAAGATATTATAAGAAGGAAACATGTAGCAATGTGACAAGTACCTTTTGGGTCCCATATGTAAAGAATTGTTTTTTAAAAAATTTCCTACTCAAATATATAGTTTATTACAAAAATTATCTAGATATTTCTAAGTATCAAAAATAGTTCTTGTCTGTTGTGGATCCATATTGTATATATCATAACATTCATAATAACATCTATAAAAACTTATTAAATATAATTCCCCAGAATTTATGAATAGGGGATACGAGAAATAATCAATTACTCAGATACCAACATGATTAAAGGTCATTTTCCAAAATAGCTCTGCAAATAAAATAAAATACAATAATTGTTCTTTCTATTTTGATTCAGTTTTAATGTATATTGGATAATGTACACTGTAGCATATTTTATGTTAAATACATATACTTTTAATGTTTGTTTGTTTCACATTAAGGGGTTAAATATGCAATTAATATGTCCCAGTATAAGAGGGCCATGTTTAGGAACACCTGTAGTCTCTGATGAAACGCCACTAGGGGGCGTGAAACGCGTCAGACGTTCTTTCCATGTCACACTTGTTTTGCCTGTAAGAGAATAAAGTGAGTTTTTTTTAATTTAATGCTGGTGCTGCCTTTTCTACTTCATATGCTGTATTGTGGCAATCGATTCATTGCCAATCCTAGGCACTGCACCCAGTCACCGCATGACCTTCCTGTTTAACTTTGCCATTACCACGGCGGCGTCTGTGACGTCATCACCCTGAGCCTCAGTCCGGACCGGCATGGGAGTTTGGAGCGGCCGCTTGCCTCATACCTCATGGGATGTATACCCGGTCCGGTATGAGAGTGCAGTCCCCTTCTGTGTTTTGTATATATTGTTTTGTCTCCATTGCCTCTGTCTGTTGGAGTACCTCAAGGCTCTGTTCTAGGCCCTCTACTCTTCTCTATTTATACTTCCTCACTGGGTAAACTTATTAGTAGCTATGGCTTCAACTATCACCTCTATGCTGATGATACTCAGATCTACCTATCCACCCCTGCACTCTCTCCTTCTGTCCTTTCCCACATCAGCGACTGTTTATCTGGCATTTCTTCCTGGATGGCCTCTCACCACCTAAAAATCAACATGTCCAAGACTGAGCTTCTTCTAATCCCCCCAACTTATTCTACTCCAGTTTCTAACTTTACTATCACTGTCGGTGACACCACTATCTCCCCTTCCCCCCAAGTCCGCTGCCTAGGAGTTACACTCGACTCCAATCTGTCCTTCATACCCCACATCCAATCGCTCTCTTCATCCTGTCGCAATTACCTACGCAATATCTCCAAAATTCATCCTTTTCTGAGTGCTGAAACTACTAAACAGCTAATCCATTCCCTAGTAATTTCCCGGCTTGACTACTGTAACAACCTACTTACTGGCCTTCCTCTCTCCCACCTCTCCCCCCCTTCAATCCATCCTAAATGCCTCTGCTAGGCTAATCCACCTCTCCCGACGCTCTGTATCTGCCGCACCCCTCTGTGAGTCCCTTCACTGGCTCCCCATTCACAGCAGAATTAAATTCAAAATTCTCACTCTGACCTACAAAGCCCTTACCAATGCAGCCCCCCATACCTGTCTTCACTCATCAACAAATATACTCCAGCCCGTCCCCTAAGATCCAACAACGATCTATTCCTTGCCTCTTCTACCATCACCTCCTCTCATGCTAGACTACAGGACTTCTCTTGTGCGGCACCAACCCTCTGGAACGCACTTCCTCGAGCTGTCAGACTTTCCCCCAACCTCTCCTCCTTTAAACGCTCCCTAAAGACCTTCTTGTTCAGGGAAGAATATAACCAAATCAGTAACTAATGAATTCCACTTGCCTAATAGTTGCCCTCATCTAACTTCACACTAACATCATTCCCACCTTTGCAGTCCCCACCTCCTGTTTCTCACCCTCCTACCCATTTAGATTGTAAGTTCCCACGGGAACAGGGCTCCTAATTCCTCCTGTATTTGTTTGTTAAATTTTGTCTGGAGTCTCATATTGTACTGTCCTTTAATCTCTGTTACCTATGAACAGCACTGCGGAAACTGTTGGCGCTTTATAAATAAAGAATAATAATAAAAATAATAATAATAATAATATAACTACCCAGCATTAGTACAAGAATATAATATATATATATATATATATATATATATATATATATTACACACATATAAAGGGCACATCAAATCTCAAATAAATGTAGTACTATAACTAGCCAGCATTAGTACATGAGAAAGAAAATTACACACATATAATCTAGCAATTAGAGACATGATTGAATACCAAATATTATTTAAATGCCTGTTTCTCTTGTTAAGTGTATCCAGTCCACGGATCATCCATTACTTATTGAATATATTCTCCTTCCCAACAGGAAGCTGCAAGAGTCCACCCACAGCAAAGCTGCTATATAGCTCCTCCCCTAACTGCCATATTCAGTCATTCTCTTGCAAGCCTCAACATAGATAGGAGGTCGTGAGAGTCTGTGGTGCTTTCTACTTAGTTTATTCTTCAATCAAAAGTTTGTTATTTTTAAATGGCACCGGAGTATGCTGTTTATCTCAGGCAGTATTTGGAAGAAGAATCTGCCTGCGTTTTTCTATGATCTTAGCAGACGTAACTAAGATCCATTTGCTGTTCTCACACATTCTGAGGAGTGAGGTACTTCAGAGGGGGAATGGCGTGCAGGTTTTCCTACAGATAAGGTATGTGCAGTAAAATATTTTTCTAGGAATGGAATTGACTAAGAAAATACTGCTGATACCGAAGTAATGTAAGTAAAGCCTTAAATGCAGCGATAGCGACTGGTATCAGGCTTATTAATAGAGATACATACTCTTATAAAAATGTGTTTTAAAACGTTTGCTGGCATGTTTAATCGTTTTTTAACATATGTTTGGTGATAAAACTTATTGGGGCCTAAGTTTTTTCCACATGGCTGGCTTAAATTTTGCATAGAAACAGTTAACTGAAGCTTCCCACTGTTGGCTGTGGCAGTTTGTTGTGTCTGTTTTTAAAAACGTCTATGTCGTTTTTTTGATCTGTTTTTTTGCATTAAGGGGTTAATCATCCATTTGCAAGTGGGTGCAATGCTCTGTTACCTTATTACATGTACTGTAAAAATTTCGTTTGTTTTACTGCCTTTTTTTCACTGTTTTTCAAATTTTGACAAAATTTGTTTCTCTTAAAGGCACAGTAACGTTTTATATATTTGCTTGTTAACTTGATTTAAAGTGTTTTCCAAGCTTACTAGTCTCATTATTAGTCTGTTCTAACATGTCTAACATAGAGGAAGCTCTGTGTTCATTATGTTTTAAAGCCATGGTGGAACCCCATCTTAGAATGTGTACCAGATGTACTGATTTCATGTTAAACAATAAAGATCATTTTTTGTCTTTAAAACATTATCACCAGAGGATTCTGTCGTGGGGGTAGTTATGCCGACTAACTCTCCCCAAGTGTCAGACCTTTTGACTCCCGCTTTAGGGACTCACGCTCAAATGGCGCCAAGTACATCAAGGGCACCCATAGCGTTTCTTTTACCAGGGGATTCTGTCGAGGGGAAAGTTATGCCGACTAACTCTCCCCACGTGTCAGACCCTTCGACTCCCGCTTCAGGGACTCACACTTAAATGGCGCCAAGTACATCAAGGGCGCCCATAGCGTTTATTTTACAAGACATGGCAAAGGTGGTGAATAATATTCTGGCAGCAGTATTAGTCAGACTACCTGAAATTAAACGAAAGCAGTTAGCTCTGGGGGTAGATACAGAGCATACAGACGCTTTAAGAACCATGTATGATACTACCTCACAATATGCTTAGTCTGTGGGTGATTTTTTTTGACTCAGGGAAGATGATTTAACCTGATTCTGATATTTCTACATTTAAAATTTATGCTTGAGAACCTCCACTTGTTGCTCAGGGAGGCTTTGGCTGCTCTGAATGAATGTGTACAATCGCAGGGCCAGAGAAATTGTGTAGACTGGATAAATAATATGCAGTGCCGGTGTGTACTGATGTTTTTCCAATAGCTAAAGAGGTTTACTAAAAAATTTTTAATAAGGAATGGGATAGACCAGGTGTGCCATTCTCTTCCCCTCCTATTTTTTAGAAGAATGTTTTCTAATAGTTACCACCACACGGGACTTCTGGCAGACAGTTCCTAAGGTGGAGAGAAGAGTTTCTACTCTAGCTAAGCGTACCACTACCTCTGACGAGGACAGTTGTGCTTTTTAGATCCAATGGATAAAAAATGTTTATTCAACAGGGTTTTATCCTGCAGCCCCTTGCATACATTGCTTCTGTCACTGCTGCTGCGGCGTTCTGGGTTGAGTCTCTTGATGAGGCTTTACAGTTAAGCGACTCCATTGGATGAATATATTTGACAAGCTTATGCTAGCCAATTCCTTTGTTTTCTGATGCCTTGTTCATTTGACTAGACTAACGGCTAAGAATTCTGTTTTTTACTATACTGGCGCGCAGAGCGCTATGGCTTATATCATGGTCAGCTGTCGTGACTTTAATAAATAAGCTACTTAACTTCCCTTCAAGGGGCAGACCCTATTCGGGCCTGGTTTGAAGGAGATTATTGCTTATATCACTGGAGGAAAAGGTCATGCCCTTCCTCAGGATAGGTCCAAATCAAGGGCCAAAAAAAAAAAAAAAAAAGGTCTAATTTTCGTGCCTTTTAAAAACTTCAGGGCAGGTGTGGCATCCTCTTCCTCTAAGGCAAAACAAGAGGGAATTTTTGCTCAGTCCAAGGCGGTCTGGAGACAATCGGACCTGGAACAAAGATAAGCAGGCCAAGGAGCCTGCTGCTGCCTCTAAGGCAGCATGAAGGAACGGACCCCTATCCGGTAACGGATCCTATAGGGGGCAGACTTTCATTCTTCGCCCAGGCGTGGGCAAGAGATGCCCAGGATCCCTAGGCATTGGAATTTATATCCCAGAGATATCTTCTGGATTTCAAAGATTCCCCCCCCCAAAAAAGGGGAGATTTCGCCTTTCACAATTATCTGCAAACCAGATAAAGAAGGAGGCATTCTTACATTGTGTACGAGATCCATCCAGTTCCAAGAGAGGAACAGGGACAGAGTTTTTACTCAAATCTGTTTGTGGTTCCCAAGGAGAGGGAACCTTCAGACCTATTTTGGATCTAAAGATCTTAAACAAATTCCTCAGAATTCCGTCATTTAAGATGGAAACTATTCGTACCATCTTAACTATGATCCAGGAGAGTCAATAGAGGACTACAATGGATTTGAAGGATGCTTATCCTCACATTGTGATGCATAAAGATCACCATCGTTTTTCAGGTTTGCCTTTCTAGACAGGCATTACCAGTTTGTAGCTCTTTCCTTTGGGATATCTACAGCCCCAAGAATCTTTATGGAGGTTCTGGGGTCGCTTTGGCGGTCCTTAGACCGCGGGGCATAGAAGTGGCCCCTTATTTAGACGACATCCTGATACAGGCGTCAAACATCCAAATTGCCCAGTCTCATACGGACGTAGTACTGGCATTTCTGAGATCACATGGGTGGAAAGTGAACAAGGAAAGAGTTCTCTATCCCCAATCTCAAGGGTTTCCCTCCTAGGGACTCTGATAGATTCTGTAGAAATGAAAATTTACCTGACGGAGTCCAGGTTGTCAAAGTTTCTAAATTTCTGCCGTGTTTTTTCATCCCATCCGCGCCCTTCGGTGGCTCAGTACATGAATGAAATTGGCTTAATGGTAGCGGCAAGGGACATAGTACCGTTTGCACGTCTACATTTCAGACCGCTGCAACTATGCATGCTCAGTCAGAGGAACGGGGATTACACAGATTTGTCCCCCTGTTAAACCTGGACCAAGAGACCAGAGATTCTCTTCTCTGGTGACTATGTCGGGTCCATCTGTCCAAGGGTATGACCTTCCGCAGGTCAGATGGGACAATTGTTACAATAGATGCCAGCCTTTTAGGTTGGGATGCAGTCTGGAACTCCCTGAAGGCTCAGGGATAGTGGACTTAGGAGGAGACCCTCCTTCTAATAAATATTCTGGAACTGGGAGTGATATTCCATGCTCTTCAGACTTGGCCTCAGTTAGCAACTCTGAGGTACATCATACTCAGTCGGACAATATACACGACTGTGGCTTACATCAGCCATCAAGGGGGAACAGAAGTTCCCTAGCGATGTTAGAAGTCTTACAATAATTCACTGGACAGAGACTCACTCTTGTCTATCAGCTATCCATATCCCAGGTGTTGAGAACTGGGAGGTGGATTTTCTAAGTCGTCAGACTTTTCTTCCGGGGGAGTGGGATTTCCTCCGGAGGTCAAGACCAAGCAGGAGAGGGCTTTGGTGTTTTTGACAGCGCCTGCGTAGCCACGCAGGACCTGGTATGCAGATCTGGTGGACATGTCATCCTTTCCATCACGGTCTCTGCTTCTGAGACAGGTCCCTCTACCTCAGGGTCCTTTCAACCATCTAAATAGAATCAATCTGAGATGGACTGCCTGGAGACTGAACGCTTGATGTTATCAAAGCATGGCTTCTCCGAGTCAGTCATTGATACCTTAATACAGACATGAAAGCCTGTCTCTAGGAAAATTGAACATAGATATGGTGTAAATATCTGATTGTTATGAATCCAAGGGTTACTCATGGAGTAAAGTCTGGATTCCCAGGATATTATCTTTTCTCCAAGATGTTTTTGAGAAAAGGGTTGTCAGCTAATTCCTTAAAAGGGGACAGATTTTTACTCTGTCTATTTTTTTGCACAAGCGTCTGGCAGGTATTCTAGACGTTCAGGCATTTGGTCAGGCTTTGGTTAGATCCAAGCCTGTGTTTAAAACTGTTGCTCCGCCATGGAGCTTAAACCTGATTCTTAAGGTTCTTCAAGAAGTTCCGTTTGAACCTTTTTTGTTCCATAGATATCAATCTTTATCTTGGAAAGTTCCTTTTGGGTAGCTAATTCCTCGACTCGTAGAGTCTCCAAGTTATCTGTGTTACAATGTGATTCTCCTTATCTGGTCCTTCGTACGGATAAGGTAGTCCTGCGTACCAACCTGGGTTTTTTCCTAAGGTGGTATCTAACAAGTACATCACTCAAGAGATAGTTGTTCCATGCTTGTATCCTAATCCTTCCTCAAAGAAGGAACGTCTATTACACAATATTGGACGTGGTTTGTGCTTTAAAGTTTTACTTACAAGCTACTACAGTTTTCATCAAACGTTCACCTTGTTTGTTGTCTATTCTGGACAGAGGAGAGGTCAAAAGACTTCAGCAGCCTCTCTGTCTTTTTGGTTAAAAAGCATAATTCATTTAGCTTATGAGACTGCTGGACAGCAGCCTCCTGAAGGGATTACAGCTCATTCTACTAGAGCTGTGGTTTTCACTTGGGCCTTTTTTAAATGTGGCTTCTGTTGAACAGATTTACAAGACAGAGTCTTGGTCTGCGCTTCATACTTTTCAAATTTAACAAATTTGATACCTTGCTTCTTCGGAGGCTATTTTTGGGAGAAAGGGTTTTTTACAGGCAGTGGTAACTTCCGTTTAAGTACCTGCCTTGTCCCTCCCATCATCCGTGTACTTTAGCTTTGGTATTGGTATTCCATAAGTAATGGATGATCCGTGGACTGGATACACTTAACAAGAGAAAACATAATTTATGCTTACCTGATAAATTTATTTATCTTGTAGTGTATCCAGTCCACGGCCCGCCCTGTCACTTTAAGGCAGGTAATTTTTTCATTTGAACTACAGTCACCACTGCACCCTATGGTTTTTCCTTTCTCTGCATGTTTTCGGTCGAATGACTGAATATGGCAGTTAGGGGAGGAGCTATATAGCAGCTTTGCTGTGGGTGGACTCTTGCAGCTTCCTGTTGGGAAGGAGAATATATTCAATAAGTAATGGATGATCCGTGGACTGGATACACTACAAGAGAAATAAATTTATCAGGTAAGCATAAATTATGTTTTTTCTCTGAATGAGAAATATTTATAGATTTTGATTCATTAGAAAAATGAATACAGTTTCCTAAGCCTATACTTATTTTTAGGTGTTAAAAATAGCACACAAACACATTACTTTACATTTAAATCATAGTTGATAAGCAACTTCTACATTTGTAAGTTTTTGCTCTTTTTTTTTTTTTTAAAACGCCCATTCAGGCCAGCCTCACCCAGATAGCGCCGCCTCGCTCTATGTCCTGTCTAAGTTCTACTTATCATTATCAATATATCATAATTAAATGGATTTTTATTTATGATTTTAATGCCAGCCATCATGTTGTGCCAAATTATTTGATCCACCTTGCTAGCCTAAGTTTTGCAGTTTGCACTTCCACTTGTTATAAAAATAAAAAGCCCACCCAGCGGGCCAGGCCAGCCCCTGACTAATCTAGTCTACTCGTCTCCTCTGTTCTGTCCTACTTTCCTCCTGGTCCCACTCCCTCTCCCCACAGACACATTCTGTCTCCGTCTCCCCACACCACTTACTACTGACAGTGACTGACACTGAACTCCGGCATCTCCTGCCTGCTGCGACACTCCCACACTCTTACTCCGCACTGCTCACAACGAATGGGCTCTAAGTTGCGACTGCTGCCTCCCTCAGCCTACTGCGCACTGACTGATCTGGGTCTGACTCTCTGACTGACAGCCATGCTCCACCCTGCGGTGCTCCGCCTCCTCCCCTGACCCTCTCCGCACCAGTCATTACCGTCCAGCTGCTGAATGATTGGAGAATAAAAGTTTATATCCTCCAATCATTCAGATCATGCCAATGCCTGTCACAGATTAAAAATGGCGGTTAAAAAAAAATATATATTTAAAAAAAAAAATGGCAGAAAATATATATTTTTTTGTTTTAACCGGTGCAGCGGGGCACCCTGACCGTGGGGCCCGAGGTGGCCGCCTCGCTCGCCTTGCCCAAAGGCCGGCCCTGGGTTCTGCTATTTTTGGAGCCTGGTTTCATTTTTCACCCTTGCTGCTTGTAAATAACCTATCTTAATTAACCAGGGAGTTTGTTAGCGACACACCCTAAACAGATTGTTCTTTGCACTTGACTAAACAGAGTTTCAGAGATATTTTCTTGAGCATTTGTAAGTACAATGTAGGTTTGCATTTCTAACCTTTTTTGTTTTGTGCAGCGCTATTATAGTCAGACTGTTAGTTTGCAATAAATAAATAAAATAAGAAACCTGCTTCCAGCCAAGGCCATGATTAGTTCTATCCTGGTTGTGTTTTAGCTTTTTTAGCCGCTAGGTTTGGTTTTGCTAATCTCTTGCATGTACTTTCTGAAGCTAACATTCACCTAGATTACGAGTTTTGCGTTCGTGTTTTAACGCTGAAAAAATGTCCATTTCAGCATTAAAACAGCAACGCAGCCATTACGAGTCTTGTCGGTATAGCTGTACTGCAAGACTTTTAGCCTGTAACGCAACGTTAGTCCCGCATTCAAAAAATGACATTTTTGCATGGGATTTCCATAGCACTGCTAAAAAGCTTGCGTTACACCCTATAACGACACGATCCGTTCCGCAATCTGAGAGCAGTAGTTATGAGTTTTACACAACAAATCTGTTACACAAAACTCATAACTAAAGTGTTACAAAGTACACTAACACCCATAAACTACCTATTAACCCCTAAACCAAGGCCCTCCCTCATCACAAATACTATATTAAAGTTATTAACCCCTAATCTGCCGCTCCCGACATCGCCACCACTAATAACATTTATTAACCCCTATTCCGCCGCTCCCCAACATCGTCACCACTATACTAAAGTTATTAACTCCTCTTCCCCTGCACCCCAACATCGCCCAAACTATAATAAAGATATTAACCCCTATTCTGCTTCTCCCCAACATTGCTACCACTAAATAAAGTTATTAACCCCTAAACCTCTAAAATTAAAAATACTAAATTACAAAATATAAAAAAATACTAAATTACGAAAAATAACAAACGAAATTATCCAAAATAAAAACAATTACACTTAATCTAATAATAAATGAGAGAAGTAGTCCCAGATATAGAGTCACATTCAAAAGGATGGTAACACTCAAAGCCAGGACATCAGTGATGTGTGATAGGAACCACATGTACCAAGACTGTAAACGGTAATAACACACCCCCTTCAATCAGGAATATAATTCATATATGCGCCCCAGTCTTTTCAGGCATCCACTATTGCGGAATAAGGTGAAATTCAAAACTCACCCTTCTGCCTTAATGAGTCGCTGTGGTCCGTGTCCGGTGGTGGGGAATATTTCAGAGGCGTACTCCTAAATGGGGATAAACAACGGCTGAACTGCCGGTTCCCCTGCAAGGATTTGCTGTACTCCGGATCCCCTACAATACCAGACTTCCGGAACTCCGTAGCGTAGCGTGTGACGTCATCGGGGGCCTGTGAAGCCGGGGGTGTGTAACGATCAGCCAATCAGGTTCCCAAAAAGCTCGAAAAATGAAAACCACTGGTCCACTTGATTTCGCTTGTGTGTGAGGAACTGAAGAAAAACTGCTGCCAAATGAGGGACTCCTTGTGATCCCAAAGAGAACAAAATATGAAAGGATGAAGCAGTAGTCTTCCAAGTATGAATAAAAAGTCCAATCTTTATTTCATAGTTAAAACATCACAGCAAGGGGTAAGAAGGTGCAGGCTGGTTGACTAGTTTCGGCTGTGTGCCGTAATCATAATCCTGCAGCCACTTAAAATTGTACATATTTAAAGGGGTTTCCAAACACAGTGATTGGTCAATGTTAATGGGAGTGTAAATCCACCCCCTCACATAATTTAACCTCTTACTGAACTTTTATCTGGGCCTGATAGGAGATTTGACCTTGTTAACATAGAGAAAGACTATAGGAAATAATGATCACAGATAATCAATGCATTTATGCAGGCTCAAAAATATGTTTAGATATATATATATATATATGTATCTAGTGCATATGAAGAGATATACAGCACATATTCATATGTTTATAACTATGTCATAGATATAGGTAATATAATATAATATAACCCAGTATGCACAAATTTATAGAAAATGTATAAAATCTAAAATATAAAATATATATAGCATCAGTATGTAGATGATCTGTATTCATGCTAGTATAATTATATATACAGGCATACATGGTTATAACAATAATGGAAAGATACAATATGCTATTTGAATTGTTAAATAACATACATACTATAATAAACACATTTCCAAGTCATATATTCCTATACCTAAAGAATGCTTAGACCCTAAACAGTTTTAGTTCAAAACTCACAACTGATAGTCTATAAGCTAAATATTCCATTATTTTGGCTATGGAATTGAACTCATATAATGTGCCTAAAGTATGTTGTGCAAATAGTACGGTATTAAACCCAAAATCTATAGACATATGTGTTAGTAGACAAAATACTAGTGTATATTTGAGAATAGTGCATAAGTACATATCCCTAAATACTAGGATGTATGTGAAGTAGCCCAGATATATATTTCCCTAAATACTAGGATGTGTGAAGGGTAGTGGTGTTAGGTTGATTGGATACCAACCCAGCATGAGAAACAATATGTAAAGGGTACCAGTGTGGCATTTATGGGACAGGGAAAAGGCCCATAGGAAAAATTAATTAAATCAAATGAAATAAAATAAAATAAAATAAATAAATCGCATTGTCACGAACCATATATCAATGCCAGTGGTTGATGAGATCAAATTCTGAATTGAAGCCCTTTGGTACCTGAGTTTGAAGTTTAAAGATCCAAAAGGCTTCCTGTCTGGCCAGAATTTCCTCTTTATTCCCACCTCTGAATGGTTGCTTAACCTGTTCAATTGCCCTCCAATTAAATGCTCTCACATCTCCATCGTGTACCTCAATGAAATGTCTTGATAGTGCTGAGACTGTTTTCTCATTTTTGATGTAACCCAGGTGTTCTCGTACTCTCGTACGGACATCCCTGGTAGTCATGCCCACATACTGTCGGCAATGCTCACTACATTCAATGAGGTACACGACGAAATGAGTAGAGCATCTAATACATCCTCTAGTCTCAAATGTTTGATTAGTGACATGAGAATAGAAGTTTCTTCCCTCTGCTATGTAGTCACAGGCTTTGCATCTACCATTGCTACATTTATATGTTCCATTAATGGCCAGCCATGTAGCTGATAATTCCTTTTGTGGTAAAAGGGAGGGCGACAAGATATTGCCTAAGGTGACACCTCTAGAATAAACACATTTGAAACCTTTGTCCACAGTTCTTTTTAAAGCCTTGTCTCCACGCAGTATTGGGAAGTATTTTCTTATAATATTACAAACTTCATTGTATTCCGATGAATATTGTGTAATAAAAAGAGTTCTATTATCATCCCCTTTATTTGGCCTAGGTATGAGAGTGTCCTGTCTATCCACACTGCCCACTTCCTTAGCCACATTCTTAATCATGCTGGGCTGGTATCCCCTCTCAATCAGTCTGTCTGCCATGTGTTTACTCTCTTTCTTGAAGTCTATTTCAGTGTTGCAAATTCGTCTAGTCCGTAATAACTGTCCCTTGGCTATTCCCCTGAAAACATGTTTCGGGTGAGCACTCTTACTGTGCAGGAGTGTGTTACCAGAGATAGGCTTCCTGTACAGACGAGTGATTACTTTTCCTGTATCAATCTCTCCCTCTAGGGAGATATCCAGGTAATTAATCGTCTTTCTGTTCCATTCACTGGTAAAATTAACCCCATTGTCACTCTCATTGAGGTAACACACAAACCTTTCAGCTTCCGTTTCACTAGATGTCCATACCAAAAGCAGGTCATCAATGAAACGTTTATATAGGCTAATGTGTTTCCTATATGGGTTACTATCTGAATAGACAAAGCATCTTTCAAGCCAACCCATAAAAATGTTGGCATATGAGGGGGCAAACTTAGCCCCCATTGCCGTGCCTTGCCTCTGCAGATAGTAAGTGCCCTCAAAATAGAAATAATTATGTTGCAACAGAAAAGATGTGACTTTAAGTATATATTCCATTACATATTCCTCAATATTGTAGTGTAACTCTAGAAAGTACTTAATGGCCTTAATACCCAAATTGTGAGGGATACTGGAATATAAAGATATCACATCCACAGCTAACCAACTGTGGTCAGCTGTCCATGTAAAATCATCAAAAAGTTGCAAAACATGAGTAGTGTCCTTGATATGACTATGTAGATCAAGGACAATGGGTTGCAAAATGGCATCCAACCATTCGGACAACGGCTCCAAAAGGGAGCCGATGCCTGAAACGATCGGGCGCCCCTTTACATTCGTCAATCCTTTATGTACTTTGGGTAAGTGGTGAAACACTGGAGTAATAGGATTAGCCACATTAAGATACTTCAGTGTTTCACCATCCATAATGCCATATTGTACACCATCATCCAATAGACTATACAGATCTCTTTGGAATCTAGAGGTGGGGTTACATGTCAGTATAGTATATGTACTTGTATCCTCAAGTTGCCTTTTGGCCTCTGAGATATATGATACCTTGTCCATAATGACAACACTTCCAATTACACTTAATCTAATAGCCCTATCAAAATAAAAAGCCCCCCCCCAAATAAAATAAAACCCTAGCCTACAGTAAACTACTAATAGCCCTTAAAAGGGCCTTTTGTACAGCATTGCCCTAAAGAAATCAGCTCTTTCTTTCATGTAAGTTGCAAGAGTCCATGAGCTAGTGACATATGGGATATACATTCCTACCAGGAGGGGGCAAAGTTTCCCAAACCTCAAAATGCCTATAAATACACCTCCCACCTCACTCATACCTTAGTTTTACAAACTTTGAATTCGTTGGAGGATGGTGAAGCAAGTCGTGCTTAATTTCTTCTGTGAAAGGCGCTTCTAAGCATTGAATTGAAGCCCAATTCCTATCAAAGTACAGTGTTTGTCTGAGGAATGTGAAGGAAGCATTGCCTGATGATGCCAAGTTTTCACCTATGGAAAATCTATTCTAAAGCTCTCTGTAAATTCGGTCGTGGGGATTCATCTGCCACCTCCCTTTACAGATCAACATTATACTCCTCTACCATTACCTCTGCTAATATGTTTCAGTACTGGTTTGGCTGTCTGCTATATGTGGATGGGTGTCTTCAGGTAAGTATATATCTTTTGTTAAGACCCTCTCAGCTATGTTTGGCACTTTATATTGTAAAGTTTTAATACATATATTATATATGATTGGAGAATAAAAGTTTATATCCTCCAATCATTCAGATCATGCCAATGCCTGTCACAGATTAAAAATGGCGTTTAAAAAAAATATATATTTAAAAAAAAAATGGCAGAAAATATATATTTTTTTGTTTTAACCGGTGCAGGGGGGCACCCTGACCGTGGGGCCCGAGGTGGCCGCCTTGCTCGCCTTGCCCAAAGGCCGGCCCTGGGTTCTGCTATTTTTGGACCCTGGTTTCATTTTTCACCCTTGCTGCTTGTAAATAACCTATCTTAATTAACCAGGGAGTTTGTTAGCGACACACCCTAAACAGATTGTTCTTTGCACTTGACTAAACAGAGTTTCAGAGATATTTTCTTGAGCATTTGTAAGTACAATGTAGGTTTGCATTTCTAACCTTTTTTGTTTTGTGCAGCGCTATTATAGTCAGACTGTTAGTTTGCAATAAATAAATAAATTAAGAAACCTGCTTTCAGCCAAGGCCATGATTAGTTCTATCCTGGTTGTGTTTTAGCTTTTTTAGCCGCTAGGTTTGGTTTTGCTAATCTCTTGCATATACTGCCTATTTTTCTGAAGCTAACATTCACCTAGATTACGAGTTTTGCGTTCGTGTTTTAACGCTGAAAAAATGTCCATTTCAGCGTTAAAACAGCAACGCAGCCATTACGAGTCTTGTCGGTATAGCTGTACTGCAAGACTTTTAGCCTGTAACGCAACGTTAGTCCTGCATTCAAAAAATGACATTTTTGCATGGGATTTCCATAGCACTGCTAAAAAGCTTGCGTTACACCCTATAGCGACACGATCCTTTCCGCAATCTGAGAGCAGTAGTTATGAGTTTTACGCAACAAATCTGTTACACAAAACTCATAACTAAAGTGTTACAAAGTACACTAACACCCATAAACTACCTATTAACCCCTAAACCGAGGCCCTCCCGTATCGCAAATACTATATTAAAGTTATTAACCCCTAATCTGCCGCTCCCGACATCGCCACCACTAATAACATTTATTAACCCCTATTCCGCCGCTCCCCAATATCGTCACCACTATACTAAAGTTATTAACCCCTCTTCCCCTGCACCCCAACATCGCCCAAACTATAATAAAGATATTAACCCCTATTCTGCTTCTCCCCAACATCGCCACCACTAAATAAAGTTATTAACCCCTAAACCTCTAAAATTAAAAATACTAAATTACAAAATATAAAAAAATACTAAATTACGAAAAATAACAAACGAAATTATCCAAAATAAAAACAATTACACCTAATCTAATAGCCCTATCAAAATAAAAAAGCCCCCCCCCCAAATAAAATAAAACCCTAGCCTACAGTAAACTACTAATAGCCCTTAAAAGGGCCTTTTGTACAGCATTGCCCTAAAGAAATCAGCTCTTTCTTTCATGTAAGTTGCAAGAGTCCATGAGCTAGTGACATATGGGATATACATTCCTACCAGGAGGGAGCAAAGTTTCCCAAACCTCAAAATGCCTATAAATACACCTCCCACCTCACTCATACCTTAGTTTTACAAACTTTGAATTCGTTGGAGGATGGTGAAGCAAGTCGTGCTTAATTTCTTCTGTGAAAGGCGCTTCTAAGCATTGAATTGAAGCCCAATTCCTATCAAAGTACAGTGTTTGTCTGAGGAATGTGAAGGAAGCATTGCCTGATGATGCCAAGTTTTCACCTATGGAAAATCTATTCTATAGCTCTCTGTAAATTCAGTCGTGGGGATTCATCTGCCACCTCCCTTTACAGATCAACATTATACTCCTCTACCATTACCTCTGCTAATATGTTTCAGTACTGGTTTGGCTGTCTACTATATGTGGATGGGTGTCTTCAGGTAAGTATATATCTTTTGTTAAGACCCTCTCAGCTATGTTTGGCACTTTATATTGTAAAGTTTTAATACATATATTATATATGATTGGAGAATAAAAGTTTATATCCTCCAATCATTCAGATCATGCCAATGCCTGTCACAGATTAAAAATGGCGGTTAAAAAAAATATATATTTAAAAAAAAAAATGGCAGAAAATATATATTTTTTTGTTTTAACCGGTGCAGCGGGGCACCCTGACCGTGGGGCCCGAGGTGGCCGCCTCGCTCGCCTTGCCCAAAGGCCGGCCCTGGGTTCTGCTATTCTTGGACCCTGGTTTCATTTTTCACCCTTGCTGCTTGTAAATAACCTATCTTAATTAATTAATTAATTAATACATATATTTGCCATGAGTCAGGTCTATGTTTATTTCCCTTTGCAGTCTCAGCATGGAAATTATGTTTTTGGAAGTAATTTTAGTAATTTTTTTCTTACCTGGGGTTCCAGCTAGTTGTAACTTCGGACTTGTTTTTTCAAATTTTCGAGGGCAAATTAGGCTTGCAATGATGCTTCTATTTATCGCGTCATTGTTGGCGCGATGTCGCGTCTGTTATGACGCGAGTCGTATCATTTCTTGTTAACTTTGGCGCTAAAGTTATATTAAGTCTCTCCCTCTTTTGCTCTCTGCTGTCATTTGTTTTCAGAGGGCTATGATGTTTGCTTTTGATTTTATTTTTATTTTGGCTTAAGCTTTTTTCCCATTCCTGAAACTGCTATTTTGAGGAAATTGGATATTTTGTTTAATTGTTATTTTTTTTTTTTAATTTTGCAAGATGTCTCAAACTGATCCTTCCTCTGATGTTACTGTAGGAACTAAGCTCTCTGTACACAATTTGTACCAAAGCTAAGTGTGTATATTGTTAATTAGCTGATTTTATTTCTTTAGCTCAAATATGTGGCATTTGTTATATTATATTATTTCATACTAATAATCGGCTAGATTATGAGTTGTGCGTTATGTGTGAAAAAGCCTCCTAACGCTGCTTTTTCCCTACCGCTGGTATTACGAGTTTCCGTAACGCCACAAAAATAACCATCTCCGCTCAAATCATTAAAGTAAACCCAGACCCAGTAGTTAATCATATACCGCTAACAAAAACATCCACAAATCACTTCAAGAACATTACACAAAGTACACTTACACTCATACAAACACTCTACAATATTTCATTTTTGTCAAAATAGAATGGATCAAAGTTACGAGATCCATTATCCATTGACTTTCATAGACAGACGGGAACATGACGTAACTCACTTTATGCTCAAAACAAGTGTTGTATTTTATTTCTCAACAAGTTTTTCTCTTCCATTGACTTCTATGGAGAAGACGTGCTCGTGCACGCGACCGGCAGATTTACCTAACATGCGTAGACTATGCGTAGACTTGAAAACACGTAATACCAGCATTACAATTGTGGTAATAACTCATTCTTTCTTGCGTTAGTCCCACTATGACAAATAGATCAAGAAATTACTATTTCCCTATGGAGTTATGGCTTTTACTTGTGTGAACATCACTACAACATCACATTCTTAAAGGAAATTACATTACATCAACTACAAATCACCATCACCAATTCGAAATCGGTTGGAAAAATTACATCTTATTTAAACGGACATAAAAATTATTTTTACATTTCATTATTCACAAACAGTAGACAATTGTAAACACGTCTCATTTACCTCTATTATAACATTTCATTTATTCAACTCATATGCTTGGATGAACAGCATATCTACATAGGCTCAACACATGCTGATTGATGGATGCACATACATGCCTTTTGTCATTGACTCATACATGTGCATTGATAGTATGGCCAAAAAACACATATAAACAATGAACACATTTACATCATACAACTACATTGGAAGGTTGTTTAACATTAGATTCTCTCTATGAATCATGAAACATAAAATATGGATTTAGTGTCCCTTTAACATCACGATTCACTCATAATATACCATTAGGAATTACGTACAATAAGAACAGATCATTAGAAAATATTACAGCTGTCACTTTTTGAGAAGGAACAACAATGCTATACTGCTTTATATAAGTCAGCATATGTGGGAGAGAATCACCATACATACATATAAGTACATAACACGCATCACACAACAACAAAGCAAATATTGTCATCTTGCCAATCACTTATATATACAATATTATAGATGTCAGCCCGAAGATCTTCATTATTATTGCAATTTCAATGGGACGCATACAATATTGACATCTCGCCAATCACTTATATATAGAAGATTACAGATGTCAGCAGTTACTTTATCCTTTTTAAACAATATTGCAGCAACATTGATCGATCAGATTCTATGCCATGTCTATGCACATTATACACAACTATGCACTTTCATTCATGTTAGTGTGGACGTGTGCTTTTTACTATAATATTGCGTTTAATAAGTATTTATTATGCATATGAACAAAGATTACGAAGATGCACTGTATATGTTATATTTTACACTTTCACATTATGATTCATTGGGGGGAAACAAAATTTCAGCAAACACCTAAAAAAATGCCCACTTTGAAAGCATTCGCACCGCTCACATACAATCAAGTGTATACAATCAGCAATCATTACGAACACGCTACCATTGGACATTTTGCACTATAAATCCCCCAAACAACATGGCCAAAGCGTCCCTTGTGATTGACATTGTATCAAATCGCTTTTGTGTTTTTGCATACCTTGTTACTCCTTGTGTGTTTGCTCTGCTGTTTGGCTTTGTACTGCTTAGCTTGGCAAATATGGCTAATCCGCAGTTAGTTGCTGCTGGTGCTATTGCACGAGGGGTGTTCAATAGAATCAGGTGGGCTCGGCGTCTCCAAGAGAGACGTAGGGCTTGTCTGGTCAGAGGTCCTCCTGTTCACAGGGTGAGGCCCACCTTGGATAACATGAGCGACTTCCAGGTTTATGACAAGTATAGGCTCAATCGTGAACAGCTCATTCACCTTTACGATGTTCTTAAACCTCATATGGAGCCACGTAGACGTATGCGAACTGCAATCCCTGGCATGACCAAGATGCTAAGTTGCATACACGTTCTGGCCTCTGGAAGTTTTCAATCTGGAGAGGGGTACATGCATGGGCTGTCTCAGGGTACCTTCTCTGTGGTTTTTGACAACTTTCTGGACGCCATGGTACGAGTCACTAAGCGTTACATAGGATTCCCTCAAAATGATTGTGATTGGAGGTGCCTGAAGAGGGTATTCTTTGCAATAGCTCGAATGCCCAATGTCTTGGGAGCAATAGATTGCACCCACATTACGCTGCATGCTCCAGAAGATGACCTGCCCTTCCGAAATCGCAAACACTTCCATAGTGTCAACGTGCAGTTTGTTTGCAATGCATGGATGCGGATTATGCAGGTGTGTGCGAATTTCGGCGGGGCTTGTCATGATGCCCGCATCCTCAGACAGTCATCCCTGTGGCGGCAGTTTGAGGCTAGACAGTTTCCCCCTGGGTGGCTCGTTGGTGAGTATTTGTGCACAACATGGTTAATTAGTTAGACAATTGCCACTGTAGTCTTCAAAAACAGTTGTGTTTGTGTAATGTGCAGCTCTAGGATGCAATTTAACAATTTCTTTCTATTTCAGCAAATGTCTAGTTCTATCTCCATAAGTTCAAATAGTGGAGACAGCACACCTATACCTCCTTCAGTGGGGCACGGAGTAACAGTCTCTTCAGTATCCATAAATTTAAAAAAACTCCAGCCACCAGCTTCATTATAAGACCTTTATTCTTTCATTTTGGGTCCCAATAACACATACAACGTTTCAACCCTGCACTAGGTACATGAAATTTATGGTTTTATCGCCAAACAGATATGTAGCATGTCCTAGCTTAAATGGCCAGTTTAAATGGGCAGCTCTAGGATGCAATTTAACCATTTCTTTCTCTTTTAGCAAATGTCTGGTTTATGCGAAATATGCATATGTAGCATGTCCTAGCTTAAATGGGCAGATAGAGAATGCGCTTTAACCATTTAATTGTCTTTCTGCAAATGTCTAGTTTTAGCTCCAAACAGATATGTAGCATGTCTTAGTTTAAATGGGCAGCTCTAGGATGCAATTTAACCATTTCTTTCTCTTTTAGCAAGTGTCTGGTTTATGCGAAATTCGCATATGTAACATGTCCTAGCTTAAATGGGCAGATAGAGAATGCGCTTTAACCATTTAATTGTCTTTCTGCAAATGTCTAGTTTTAGCTCCAAACAGATATGTAGCATGTCCTAGCTTAAATGGGCAGCTCTCGAATGCAATTTAACCATTTCTTTCTATTTCAGCAAATGTCTAGTTTTATCTCCAAACAGATATATAGCATGTCCTAGCTTAAATGGGCAGATAGAGAATGCGCTTTAACCATTTAATTGTCTTTCTGCAAATGTCTAGTTTTAGCTCCAAACAGATATGTAGCATGTCCTAGCTTAAATGGGCAGCTCTAGGATGCAATTTAACCATTTCTTTCTCTTTTAGCAAATGTCTGGTTTATGCGAAATACGCATATGTAGCATGTCCTAGCTTAAATGGGCAGATAGAGAATGCGCTTCAACCATCTAATTGTCTTTCTGCAAATGTCTATTTTAGGTGATTTTCGCGTACACAAATGAATTGTCTTTTAATATAATAATTTGAACTATATTTTTAATATTTGTCGTTTTGTTATGTTCATTATTTATAGGTGATTCGGGTTACATGAGCCGGCCTTGGCTCATTATGCCTATACGTAACCCCACAGACGAGGCACAGGAGCACTACAATCAGGCGCACAAGCGGACTAGGGCTGTAGTGGAGAGGATGTTTGAGCTCCTCAAAATGCGGTTATGATGCCTAAACAGGTCTGGAGGAGCCCTCCAATACAGCCCTAGTAAGGTGGCGTCCTGCATAACATTGCTCAGCGGGCTGGGATGGTTCAGGCCGTCCAGGCACCCCGAGACCTCCTCCAAGATGAGGAGGACGACCCTGTTCTAGAGGGGCCATTCTGGGACGAGGGACTCAATGTCAGAGCAAACATCATCAACCGCCACTTCAGACGGTAAATACTAGAAGTTATGTAGGAGCATTGCGAATATGTGTGAATTTTAGGGAAATGAAAAGTAGAGAATTGTGCAAACATGTTAGGATTGTTCATCAAATGATCATAACAAAAAATAAAAAATAATTTAATTTTATTATTATTATTATCATAGGTAATTTAGACATCAGATGATTCTGGCATTGTCCTGTAATGAAATCACCACCTGCTTTTCAAAGACAACATCAGATGGTAAGTATAAACAATGTATGGACTGTGGTTGGGGGGAATTTTGCACAATCAGCCATCATATGGCATACATTTTAAAATGTAGTATTTAGTTTACACATTACTAGATTTTTGGATACTCAGAAAGGGATCCTCTAGCAATACTAAATGCTTCAAAGTCATATTCCAAGTCATACATCAGAGGTTAGGTCTGCACACAAAAAAAAAGCTGTTAGGGCGAAACATGTCAGGGACGTTAGGGTACTGGTGAGGAGTCCTAGGAGCTCCTGTATTTTAGAAAGCCTCAGGTTGCCTTATAGTTTAATATTAACCAGGTCAATATAACTTTATTCTTACAATAAGCTGCTATGTACTACTACTGATACTATACAGCTGTGAGGGATATTTGAACAGCATCACAGGAAAAGTAATGCCATACCTCTATGCTTTAACTTAAAACCAACCGTTTGGTTAGCAACTGGCAGTGACATTTATTTAAACTTACATACCATCACAAACCCCCTCCCCCCTCTACGTTACTATTCTTTACTTTGGGCAAGTGCACAATTTAGTCACTCGGTGCAACAAACGATACTGTGCATTATTGAGGAATGTTTGTGTATATATAATCACTGCAGCTCAACTTTTATTCTCATCTGCTCAAGAAGCCCAAATTCCACTTATCAGACTTAGAGCTAATCGATGAGACATATTCAATTACAGATTAGTGAAATTATGAGACATTAAGCATATCTGCTCTTAAACTTGGAATAATTCTCTATATATTGATGATCTTGCTATTTTTATAAGTGGGATTTCTTTAGAATTCATAACAAGCAGTGAGGCTGTCAAACATGTATATACATATATATATATATAAGAACTAGATCGGTTGTTGGTTTTACCTCTATTCATATTAATACTGCTAGCTAGTTTACAAATCCAGCTGACATTATAAGTAACTTGTATGTTTATTTCCTCCAAGGAACGAGTATGAATGACAGTATCTGAGAATATGGTCACACCTCTATTATTAGCTTCAACTCCAGATTTTGACTCAGTGTTATTGTACTATAGATGCAGGGGTGTTTTCTTTCACTACAATCATATTAAGCTTATATGCAAAAACTAAAACACCTACATACCCAACCGGCAGAATGTTCCAACATGGTTTAAGTACAAGGGAAATATAATATCATATTTAAAATAATTTTCTGACATTGTTCCATCTACTACTGTTACTTAATCTGTGGATTAGCAACACAATAGCACAAGGCTCTAGCTTAAAACCAATTGTTAGTACAGCATCTGGTATTTATACTTTCCCTTTTTTACTCACCAATAACTCCCTTATGCAACCATTTTGTTCTTCAACCCTATGTAAAACATAGCAGCTTTAGAATCCCAGAACACTAACATTGGCCAAGCAATCACTGTGTGGCTCCTGAGTGTGATTGTAACTATGCACTTACCTATTTTAATGTGTGTTTATTACAAATAATAAAAGTTATGTTTTAAACCCTTTTCTGAAATGGTTCATCTCTATGTCTTGATCACTCTTTATGTTGCTTGTCATATGTCAAGAATTTACTTTTTGCAAGTCAATAATCCATTAACCCCTTGAGTACTATTATTGTAGTTTGTTTTTTAGGGGAAAGCTTCTTTGCCTCTCCTACCTGTAGATACTTAGGTCTGCACAATGTATGACTCATCTTCACACTTGATTGATAGAACATAACACAAGATGCTACACACGCTTAGTAAGCTAGTGATCTAAATAGTTTAAGAAATGGTGTATGTGTGTGTGTGTGTGTGTGGGGGGGGGGGGGGGTGATGCAGAACTAAGTCACACACTTTTATTAATTATTTGATTTACACTTTTTCTTCCATTAGGGAGATGACTTCATCTAAAGACTGAAAGTGAAGAATTCAAGACTGAAAGTGAAGAATCCCAGACTGAAAGTGAAGAATCCTAGACTGAAAGTGAAGAATACCAATGTGATCATGTCTGTGGCATTGTCTTTCAAATGTGCTGACCTTAAAAACCATACAAAGACACGTTCACATGGTAAGTAGCAACAATTCTATGGAACAAGACTGTGGATGCATCCTATTGGAGACACTTAGATTTAATTTTATATTTGTTTTTTAGATGGTATTTCACAATCCTCTATTTTGAAAATGATGAATAAGACACCTAATAAAGATTAGATGATATTTTGAAGATAATTGCCTTTCACAGACCATACATCCAGGTTAGTTTGCACAATGCATGCTATTTAAGAATCATAGGAGGAAGAATGTTCAAAGAATTAGGAATATATACATGTCCTATATTACAATATGTTTAATTTAGATACATTACCCCTACTTTGTGCTAGAGAGGACTCAGATTCTGACCAATCAGACAAAGGGATACATTTTATAGTTGATATTTAGGTATATTATTTGAAGGGAAATTAAATATTGCATTCAATTATGTTCCTCATACAATCCAATATAAAACATTTTTTTTAAAATTGATATGCATTATTTTGTTTAATTTTAAATGCTAATGTGTAATTCAACTATTGATTAGACAATATAATGGGATTAATTTCAAATTATGGATAGATATAGATTTCAAGTATGAACCTGTTTTTAATATCAAGACAAAAAAATACATTTTAGAGCATAGACACAAGATGATTTAGCAATTATTAGATTTCATGAATATGTTAAGACATGTGTTCCTTAAATAACCTAAATGACTAATGTTTTTAATATTTTTTTCTTTCGTTTTCAGAGTTTCATCTGTGAAGAATTCCCTATTTTATGTTATTTTTTTGGTAAATAAATTTATTTTCATACTATATATTTTTCTATGTATTTTTTTTAAGCATATTGAGACATATCTCTATCACAGTAAGATAAGAAGAAATATATCCATCAAATTTTCTGACATGTAAACAAAATATTAGTCCCATGACTGTTAAAGTCATCTATTTTACAAGCACATGCCTGATATCAAATATACTAATTTTGTTTAATGTATTGAATGAAAAATATCAACACAGCTTATTCAGATAATGTTAAAGTCAAGTATTTTACAAAATTTAAGTTTGAGTTAAATACATCCATCTATGCTTTTATTGTGTGATTTATGGATGTTAAAATCATAAAATGTTTATGACGAGGATATGTAGTATAAATTATACATAACAACTTTGTTAATTTCACTTTTAAGAAATGAAAGTGTTTAACTTACATTAAAGTGACAGTGTAGTTTAATGTTAGATTTACATTCTAATCTCTATAATCTTTCTTAGGTATCCAAAAACATTCTTACACTAAATATAGGTTATTCAGCCTTAATTATTTTTAAGGTAATATGTTAGAAATTATCTTTAAATAAAACGTAAGTTAATTTCACATTTACAGCAAGCTAGTTATTGTATGCCATATTGATTACTTTTTAGCTCTAGTGGTGTTATTTGAAGGGTCAGTTAACTATAGATATATCCAAAGATAATTTCTCGCAATTATACTCTTTACCTTTTGGATAGATATCACATATCTATAGGTATATCCATTCCCCTTTAGTTTAGTTTATTTCTACAATGTTAACTCATCCATTCCCCTTTAGTTTAGTTTATTTCTACAATGTTAACTCCACATATTCCTAATGGTTTTGTCCTTAAAGGGACATTAAAACCAAAATTTAATTTAATGATTCAGAGAGATAATACAACTCTTTTAAAACAGCATTTAAATTTATTTCTGTTATCTAATTCGATTCCGTCTTTAGATATCCTTTGTTAAAGAAATAGCAATGCACATGGGTTAGACAATGACACAAGGCATCTATGTGCAACCAACAATCAGCAGCAACAGAACCTATCTAGATATGAATTTCAGGAAAGAATATCAAGAGATAAAAGCTAATGAGATAATAGAACTAAATTAGACATTTTTTTAACATTGTATTATCCATCTAAATCAGGAAAGAACATATAGCTTAATGTCCCTGTGACAGACCCCTCTGTCAGTACTGGAAGGGTTAACTTTGTTCAGCTTTGAGAAGCTATTTTCTAAAGACAGGTTTTCTGGCAGCATCTATTGTGTACTGTAATTAGGTTTATGTGATAAGCATTCACATTGTTTAATCACCTCCAGAGAGCAGACTTCCAGGTGATAAGAAGGACTCCATTATTTTCTTGTGTTTAAATTGTTTATTTGGTTAAGTAATGTAATTCTATTGTATCATGTCAAAGGGCGTCTTCCCTCTATCTAATGTAAAATACTCTTCCAACAACCCATCTGGTCTCAGACCTGCATAAATACTGGGCATATAGCCCTCAATAAAACACATTCTGTTTTTACCTTCAAGATGGAGCCTGTTCTCATGTTTGGGGGGAATTAGCTGGGTTTGTGTGTGTTGCTGATCCCACATTCAGGGCATCTTTCATCAGGTATTAACCCTTGGTATCCGGGTTATACCATAACAATTGGTGGCAAGCGACGGGATGATCCTTATCGCCCAGAAGAGCAACTACACATCCAGACCTAATGGGAGTACCGAATGAAAGGGTGAAAAGAGCTACCCTTAAAGACCTGCTAGAACAACGGGGCTGACAAGCCAGTAACCTCAGGAAGAGGGAGATTATTACAATACTGACCGAGATGGATGGAGTACCATGGACCGAAGGAACCAATGGGCTCAGCATATCAGACAGAACCCCCGAAGAAGCAAGCTTTGACCGGGCGGTTAAAATAAGACTGACACATTATGGCCCCAACCCGACTACAGAAATTATCGACCGGTTCATAGCAGCTGTGGATGCCAACCTACTCCGCCAAAGCAGTGCTGCAGCAGCCCAAGTCACAGCAACCCCAGTGGAAAAGAGAAAAGTACATTTTGCAGCTTTTAAAAACTTCCTGGAAACAGAAGGAGAGATTGATGGGTACCTTGTGGATTTTGAGAGGCAATGTGCCGTACACAAGATACCCGCAGAGGACTGGGTCATGATATTATCCGGAAAATTATCCGGCCGGGCCAGCAAGGCTTTTCGGGCCATTCCAGATGAGGAAGTCGGGGATTATAATGCTGTGAAAGAGGCTCTGCTCTCCAGGTATGCGATTATACCGGAGGCATACAGGAGACGGTTCAGAGACACTGTTAAACTAGCTGGAGATTCCTACGTTGAGTGGGCATGTAAGGTGCATCGCACAGCAGCTCACTGGATGGCGGGGTGCCAAGCCGTATCCGGGGAAGAGGTGCTGCAGCTATTCCTGTTGGAACATTGCTTCGACAAGTTATCCGCAGGAGTTAGAGAGTGGGTTCAGGACCGTAAACCCTCCACCCTGCATGAAGCTGCTCGCCTGGCAGATGAGTATACGGATGCCCGCAAACTGGACACTGCTACCACTAAGCCCCCTGCCAGAGTGGAGTACAGACCCACAGTCACCCCAGCAGCTACCAATTACCAACCCCCGGCGCACCGCTCTACCACACAGCCTCCAGCCACGAACTATCCTCAGACAGCCCGGTTCAACTCACGGGACTACTCACAGCCTATTCAGTGCTTTGGATGTAAGAAACTAGGGCACAAAAGACCAGAGTGTCCCCTAAACACAGCGAACCAAGCACAGTCCTGGAGGAGACCCGCCGGCGGAAACCCACGTAACCCCCGGCCTGCGGCCCACTACATAGAGTTGCAAGAATGCTGGGGCATCCTACATGAAGCAGACCCTGTGCAAGCTGCCCACCGGGATAACCGGCAACTGGTTAAAGTGAATGGGAAAGAGGTCAGTGGTCTACGGGATACTGGTGCTACCATGACCTTGCTCCAAAAGAACTTGGTGTCTGAGAACCAGCACACCGGAGACACTGTGGCTGTGAGAGTAGCAGGGGGCGCTGTGTTCCACCTACCTGTTGCACAGGTACATTTGGATTGGGGAGGGGGCACTAGAACTGTGAATGTGGGGGTCTTGAAGGACTTACCTGCTGATGTTCTCCTTGGAAATAACTTGGCCCCCCTTGTTTCTGCCTACGCTCCCATGGGTCCCACCAATGTTAACCCTGTGACTACCCGTGCCCAGATCTGTGCCACAGAGACTGACCCACCTGCTGCTGAGCCCCAGGACGCTGAGCTCAGTAAATCTCTATCCGCTATTGATACATGGAAGTCCCGTTACAATGCGCTGATGAAGGAGAAGAGTCAAGTAGAGGATGAAATGGTCACGTTAAACAATCACGTAACAGTGCTAGCGGGAGAGAAGAGGAGCGCAGAGGAAAAAGCGCGTTTAGAACAGGAATCTCTGCTAGACAAGCTGCACCGACAGACCGCAGAAAACACCAGCTTCAGAGTGGAATATGAAACATTAAAGACAAACTTAGTGACACTGGAGGAGAAGCTGACGCTGGCTCACATAGTGAGGTGCAGCAGCTCAAGGGCAACCTACGTCAGCATGAAGGGCTTGTGGATACCTATAAAGAGCAGGTACAAAAAACCCGTAAAGAAGCCGATGAGATATTAAAGGACTGTTTAGCCCTAGTCTGGGCACTGAAGAAGTTGAACCCTTATTTATACAGACAGGAATTCTCTCTGATAACGGGAATACAGATGGATTGTCCCAGCAAACTGACATGCCTACCACCTCCTAGTCCGACCAAAGGGTCAAGCCGGGTCTGCCGGAGTGTCCCACCAGGAGGGAGCCATGTGACAGACCCCTCTGTCAGTACTGGAAGGGTTAACTTTGTTCAGCTTTGAGAAGCTATTTTCTAAAGACAGGTTTTCTGGCAGCATCTATTGTGTACTGTAATTAGGTTTATGTGATAAGCATTCACATTGTTTAATCACCTCCAGAGAGCAGACTTCCAGGTGATAAGAAGGACTCCATTATTTTCTTGTGTTTAAATTGTTTATTTGGTTAAGTAATGTAATTCTATTGTATCATGTCAAAGGGCGTCTTCCCTCTATCTAAAGTAAAATACTCTTCCAACACCCCATCTGGTCTCAGACCTGCATAAATACTGGGCATATAGCCCTCAATAAAACACATTCTGTTTTTACCTTCAAGATGGAGCCTGGTCTCATGTTTGGGGGGAATTAGCTGGGTTTGTGTGTGTTGCTGATCCCACATTCAGGGCATCTTTCATCAGGTATTAACCCTTGGTATCCGGGTTATACCATAACAGTCCCTTTAAGGTAAAGCTTTATAAATACAGCCATTGGAAGATATTTCATTCACAGTGGGGCAAATAATACAGAAGGTAATACAAATATGCTTTATTCTCATGTTATCCTAAGTTTGAGAAATGGAGATGCATAGGTTTATGATCAGCAAAGCATTACTGGGAAATATCTACTTATCTGTGGGTAGGCAACAATGCATATTTACAATGTTTAGACAGATGTATTTTGATAAATTTAAAGATTGCATATTATCTCATTAAAGGGACGGAAATTCAAAAGCGTTTCTTTCAGGATGTAAACATTAAAATGTACTTATATTATCCAATTTCCTTCATTATTTTGATATACTTGCCTTTACAACCATATCTAGATATGCTCAGTAGCTGAAGATTGGTGGATGCACAGAGATGCCTTGTGTGATTAGCTCAACCATGTACATTGCTATTTCTTCTGTAAAGGATATCTAAAGAATAATCTAAATAGATCGAGTTGATTGAACATTTTTAAAACTTTATTCTCTCTCCGGATCAAGAAAGAAAATATTTGGTTGTAATGTCCCTTTCAAAATAAAGACGCCGTTGCCCAATAACATATGTGAGCATATGACAAATACAAGCTTGAGGTTTATTTACTAATAATGAACAAACGTGGATTTTAAAATTTATAAAAAGATTATCCAAGTTCCGTCCATTATAAATACAAATTATGCATTTCAGAAATATAGCGTGGGAAACGTATCTGGCAACATGAGATGTCACACACTAGCACACAATCAATGTGCATTTTTATAAATACATTTAATAGAGCAATGTCAATACTTCACAATAAGTCACGATATTTCTTTAATAAACAATAAATACATAAAATGTTTAATATTTTCCAATAAAAATTGTATTTATATTAAATAACCGGATCGATATTAAACATCGAAATGTGTAAAACATTTACTAATGTGACTAGATTATATTTAATAAAAATCAAATAGAGATCAAATGTAAAATTAATATTTAACAGATCACGTATATTAAATCTGCATCACACATATCCGCATAACAGTCCCATGAGTTACAAATAAGTCTACATGAAAAATTTAGTAACAGCACCCCCCGTAGGTATGTGTATGGAAGTTACTAAGATATGAAACAATAAGGAACGGCCAATCAGAGTTCATCACACAAACATAACTTGAGTCAGTATGGTCTCACAGACATGATAACAAAATTACAATATTTTATCCAATCAGATGTACAGATGCCATGTCCCATGGTGCATCTCATGTTTACTTCACCATATAAAAGTCCATTACACGTTGCCGTTTTTGTCAGTTCTCTAATGCCTGCTGGTATAGTTATATATACATTATATATATTCTTTCTGAAGAACATCGGCAGGCATGACGTCTCCCAGGTTCTCAGGGGCGGAGAGTGCAGCACTGGTCAACGCTGTCGAGGACTTCTATCCGCAGCTGTTTGGGAACAAGAAGAAGTTGACGAAGCAGAGTATTAGGAAGGCCCTCTGGTTGTCTATCACCAATGATGTTAAGTTGGTGTGTGGCATCCAGAGGACCACATATCAAATCATGTAGAGGTTCGGGGATATGAGGTTGTGGATAAGCCATAAAGTCGTCCAAATGTGGGAGTGGGTACAAGCCCATCGGAGGGATGGAAAGCAGGATCCACCCCCACAGAAACTGTACCTGCAACCTTATGAGGTTACTTTATTGGCCCTCCTCAATCTCCGGGTCCCCAAAAGATTTAGATCCCCTCGCTCCTCAACTTCTTCTTCTTCCCTACCAGCTGCTGGATCGGAAATTCCCGACCCGGAGGCCAGTGCAGCTGCTTCTCCGTCCAGTGGCCTGGGAGAAGAAAGTCTAGAGGCTGAACCAGGTAAATATCAGACTTCATATAATATATTAATATTTGATTATATATTTAATCAATGTGTATATAGTCATATATTCAACTTATATAGCTCTCACAATATACGTTACATATGATGTTTAGATATCTGAATTTAGAATCATCACACATGAAATAGGAATGATGTTTCTTGTGCTATCCAGAATATGCGTCACAGAGCAAAAATGGTATTGCGCATCCATTAAATCCCTATCATGCGCCTTTTCTTACATTGACTATCGAATCATACCACAGTTCGAAATATTAATTATCATTCAATATTAACAAATATTTGATTGGAATCTCGTAATACACCCAATTTGAAATATATTTGAAGTCTTTAGAAATGATACTCATCACACTACTATATCCAAATCAATTCCGAATCACGGATGCGCAATTCCGCTTTGAATCATTAAGCAATGATCACGAAAGATAGATTTGCCCACGCACGTGATCATGTGTTTGCTGTAACAGTGGCATAACTTTAGATATGTTAATGAAATCACGGATGCACAATCTCGCTTTGAATCATTGCGCAATGATCACGAAAGATAGAATTGCACACGCACGTGAACATGTGTTTGCTGTAACAGTGGCATAACTTTAGACATGTTGGTCAAATCACGGATGCGCAATTTCGCTTTGAATCATTGCGCAATGATCATGAAAGATAGAATTGTGCACACACGTGAACATGTGTTTGCTGTAACAGTGGCATAACTTTAGATATGTTAATGAAATCACGGATGCGCAATCTCGCTTTGAATCATTGCGCAATGATCATGAAAGATAGAATTGCACACGCACGTGAACATGTGTTTGCTGTAACAGTGGCATAACTTTAGACATGTTGGTCAAATCATAGATGCGCAATTTCGCTTTGAATCATTGCGCAATGATCACGAAAGATAGAATTGCGCACACACGTGAACATGTGTTTGCTGTAACAGTGGCCTAACTTTAGACATGTTGGTCAAATCACGGATGCGCAATTCCGCTTTGAATCATTGCGCAATGATCACGAAAGATAGAATTGCGCACACACGTGAACATGTGTTTGCTGTAACAGTGGCATAACTTTAGACATGTTGGTCAAATCTATACGTGAATTAGTATATATGTGAAGAATACAGTATCCTTATTTACAATATTCTACATTATAAAAGCTATACTAGCAAGATCAAAATATAAAAAGAGAACAATCTCTATTAATTGATGACAATGCAAGTAGACACAAAATGACTTAAAGCATCAGTCAACAACATAAAAGATAGAAAATAACAATACATGATCTCTTTATTTATACATTAATTTAGGAAACAATGAACTCACGTGAATACAAATATAATTTTACTTTGTCAATTAGAATAGAAAAATCTGATTGTTCGTGTCCATGGCCTGATTTGTATTAATGATATCCAATCCTGATTGAATATTTTACAGATATGGATGTTGTTGCTGGAACCTCGAGCCCGTGTTCGTCACAGCATAGTATGTCTCATTTTAATTTACCTTTGTCTTACAAACTTGGACATAACTTTACATAATCCATTCACATTGATCTATATTTATATGTATACTCTAATTCTCTTTTCTTGTTATTTTCAAAGAAGAATCAGGAATCAGAGTTGGGATTCCATTGTAATACAAATCTCAATTTATGAGTATTTGAAGATATTCCTTCAATTCTTGATATCTTCATTTTAATATAATCTTAGGGTCATGCCCATTTTATATTCTGCCCCTGGGTAGTGCTTGACATTTTTTGGCTACATTTAGACAACATCAACACATTTTTACATATGTGCAGATTAGAGAAATATACATCTCATATGCTTTGATAATTTCTTCTTATCATTAAAGGGACATGAAAACCAACATTTAACTTTTATGATTTAGACACAACATGTGATTTTCTAAAAAATCTTTCATTTTCTTCTATTATCTACCTTGCTTCAGTCTATTGTTATCCTTAGTTGAAAATCATATCTAGGTAGGCTCCGGATCAGCAATGCATTACTGGGAGTAACCTGCTGATTGTTTGATGCACAAAATTGCCTATTTTCATTTGTTCAATAGTACAGTAGTGTATAGTTGCTCCTTAATAAAACTTTCAAAGACAATGAAGCAAACTAGAAAACAAAAAGTATATTTGAAAGGTTTTTTAAATCACAGGCTGGATTTGAATCATGCAAATTAATACAATTACACATTTGGAGTTTCATGTCCATTTAAGAGCAAAAGATAATTAAAGAATCCTTATGATATCCTTAAATTACATATTTGATTGTAATTGCATGTTCCATCCCATTCATTACATCAACATATGGACTAGACAATTCATTAATAGCGACATTGTCAAATAAAGATATTTAAATATTTAAGATTAAAGGGACACTGAACACTAAATTTCTCTTTTGTGATTCAGATAGAGCATGCAATATTAATAAACTTTCGCACTTACTCCTATAATCAAATTTTCTTCATTCTCTTGGTATCTTTATTTGAAATGCAATAATGTAAGTTTAGATGCCAGTCCATTTTTGGGGAACAACCTGGATTGTTCTTGCTGATTGGTGTATTCATTCACCAACCAATAAACAAGCGCTTTTCATGGTTCTGAAACCAAATATTGCTTAGCTGCCTTATTTTTCAAAGAAAGAAAGCAAGAGAATGAGGACAAATTGATAATAGGAGTAAATTAGAAATATGCTTAAAATGGCATGTTCTATCTGAATCACAAAATTAAAGATTTGGGTTCAGTGTCCCTTTAATAATAAATATATTCATTAATCCTTACACTGTTTGGATGAAACAATATGGATATCTATATCACATATTCACTCTTGGACTTCCTTTATATATATAAGCATACTCTAACAGCACCATGATGACATATTTTTACAAATATCTTCTGTTTTGCATTGTGATAAATATGTGTTGTGTCCTAAAACAGATTACTGTACATTGCACAAATGGATCGATGTGCCACATGGCTTAGGTTAGATTTGTCACCAGTTGTTATTCCAAGTGTTGTGTGTGTGTATTATTTTCAAAACATGGATCAATAGTTATATATAGTAAGAAATCAAACATATGTGAAAGACATCATTTTCTTTACAATCACCTTGATTAACTCATAAATTTATGGTTCATATTAGTGCTCTATTCTTCACATTTCTAAGTATATTATTTGTTATATTTTCAACTAATGTGATTTAGTGATGTCCAAACTGTGTTCACTAATATATTTTAATATCATTAATAGATGTAGTTGTTGTGGCGAGCATAGAGGGATCCAGCAGCAATGGTGACCTGCCTTTGCAGGATTCTATTAAGTCCATTCACTCATTCATATGTTATTGAAGGTGTATTTTTGTAAATATTATGATCCTGATTCTGATGAAGCAATCCATTTAAATAAAACATATAATTTACTCCTCGGATTATATATATATATATATATATATATATATATATATATATAAATATATTTTAAGATTAAGATCTCAAAGCGTCTTAGTCTACACCTTTGTGCTTCAGAACATGGCTAGCATATGTTTATTTTTAGTAAAAATTTAGACAACAATCATCAAGTGATACACACATGAGAACTCTTAAATGTTCAATGTACTCAGCTTTTAAGAATATTTTAAAAATACAGACACTAAAATGTAATTATTATTCATCGATAATTAGAAATCTAATTTCATTTGTATGCTCTATCAAAATGATGTGATTCCTAACTTTGGTTTAGTATCTCTTTAATGCAACATTGATGTGTGTCCTTGAGCAACAGTAACATATGTTAGAATATAGGATTTTAACGTGTACACAACATATTATGTTTTACAGAGATTGATGTAACATGTGAGATGGAGGAGGAAGTGGCTCCCTTGGAGTCTGATGGTATGTCAAATATATCTAACATGTATCGAATTTGTATTATTGCTTAAAAAACATTCTCTAGAAGAAATAGAAAGTCTACAGCTTTGGCACTTTAAAATGTATTATTCCATTATTTTTACAATACACTACTGCCCCCTTTCTATATCATGCAGCATGAACATATGTTTGTATTTTTCGTAAATTTATGTATGATTTGTCATTAATGACATCATGATGTCACATGCATATTCCATGCAAAACCACAATAATCATCTTCTGATTGTCCAGACGGTCATTGCTATTCATCTGAGTGCCTAGATGCAGACCATATCCTTATGTCATTATTGTTTATAAATTGTATACATAAAACATAATCATATTGAAATTCCTTGATTTAAGTTCATGATGTATGAGATATAAATATATTTAAAATACATTTATGTGTAGTCTGTCCATTTCAATCTAACAAACAATAATATTCCACAAAATTAAAGCATGCATTGATGAATGTGTCAATTAATATTGGGATCACATAGATTTAATCCTAATGTAAAAGAGAGATTCACAACATTAATCGGAAATTTTAATCAGATAGAGAAGATTATATTCTTAATCGATAATATGAATGATAGTATCTACTGTGTATATATTCTGAAGAGCAATTGATTGAAGCATCAAGCTTAAAATTAGACCATTATAGATTACAAAGGCAGTCACCAAAATATATATGTAAATCAGTGTTTACCTGGTTTAAAACGCTAGGTGGAGTGGCCATTTCAATTTCATAACATTACACACTCCCATATTAATCAATTTTTGAATATTCTGAAATCAATCCATGGGCATGTGTCTAAAAGAACTCTATTGCATTTAAATCTCAAATGCATACATGCATACTGAAATATTATACAAAATATAAATATATTATCAATTCATAAATATTAGCACATAATGTTGCCTTTGATAAATATGATTTGTAATCTATTTTATGAAATGTTACATGAAAAATAACAGTGAACATTCTGGCCCCTATTTACCAAAGGTCTTGCGGATCTGATCCGACAGTGCGGATCAGGTTCGCAAGACCTCGCTAAATGTGGAGAGCAATACGCTCTCCGCATTTAACATTGCACCAGCAGTTCACAAGAGCTGCTGTTGCAACGCCGCCCCCTGCAGACTCGCGGCCAATAGGCCGCCAGCAGGGAGCTGTCAATCAACCCGATCGTACACGATCGGGTTGATTTCCGGCGATTCCTGTCCGCCTGCTCAGAGCAGGCGGACAGGGTTATGGAGCAGTGGTCTTCAGACCGCTGCTTCATAACTTGTGTTTCTGGAGAGCTTGATAAATGGGCCCCTCTGAGTTTAAAGGATCTATTAAATCTTCTAAGTAATCATATTTGATTTCAAACAATCAATAAATTAAAACATAGTCATTATTGTTACTTTGTATCAATATTTTATGAGAACAAGAATCCAGACTTTAACTAATGTAAAATCTTTATTTCTTTCAAGATAATAATACTTATTGATATCATATATGTCTATTTTTTATATATTTCAGATGGACCTTCCACTTCTGGGCATCATCCTCATGCCCCTCCCCAGTCAGAAGCCCCTCCCCAGCCCCAAACCCCTCCCGGCCCTTCCCATTCCTCCTGTCCTGCCCCTCCCAAAAAATGCCCCTTTGGCCCCCCTTGCTGCTCTCCCCATATTGCCGCCCGTACAGCTCCCCCACCTGCCCAGCCCCCAACTCACCAGGCCCCTGACTCCCCAGCTGTACGGGCTATCCCAAAGTGGCAGCCCAATCCCATCCCTCCCCCTCCCCTCCCGCTCCAGACTTTTATCCCAGTCCCCACCTTCATTGTCCTGGGTGTCGGATTGTTCTTCCCAGCCACAGATGTAAGTATCATTACAAATCCACATTATAACATACTTTCTTAAAGGGACATTATAGTGATATAATTAGACATAAAATTGTTTTTTTAAATCAAAAAAGTTAAGATAAACCTTTTCTTTATTTGATTAATCTAAATGTTTCCGATCTTCAGTTTTGGGAAATCAACAGCCACATTTTTGAATATCTATATGATATTGCTTAGATGTTGTATATCTATTCTGTATATATGACAATATTTTGTATTTGTTATCACTGCCCTTTTCACAGTGTGTCATAAACCAAAGAAATATATTTTTCAAGATTGAGAGGGTTTTGATTTGTGTTAAGATCTTAAAGGGACAGTATACTATAAAATAGTTTTCTCTTAATGTGTTTATAATTAGTTTTTGGACCAGCTGCAGAGTATAAAATGTATGTGATTTGCTTGTTAAGGCTTCTTTGTGTATATGAATTAGCTGATTTTGTGTTTTGAAGCCACAACCTAATAAAATGGTTTGAACTTGTAGGTATTATCATATCTCATTACTTTCTCCCATTTAGAAAATATACATGCTTCTTTATCTCATATCATTCCATATACCAATCACCAATACTTGGATAGAAAAATTGAAAATTAACTTTTTCTGACCTTATCTCTTCTATAACCCACTGGGAGTGTAATTTCTTCTGCTTGCTGTGTTTACACAGCTTGGCCTCAAGGCCAAAAGTTTTAAGGATAGGTGTGGATACCACAGGCTAAATAAACTATTTAAAATGCCAATGTAAGGACAATGGAAATACTTATAAACAATTTAATACACTCCAGCAGGTAAAGTGGATCATTGTGAACCAATTAAAGGGGAGAGCATTTTTGAGTAAACTGTCCCTTTAATGGTTTATCTATGAAGAACATATTTAATATGTAAATCTTCTATATAGAATATTTAATTATAATAATGATTTGTCTTTTTATTATTACAATGTCTCTTTGCTCTCTTTTTATTATGTGCTGGAATTAACAATAATTTTAATACTTTATTTTTGTTTAGGTTGTGACTCAGCATGGTTAACGCTAGAGGCTCTAGCACCTATAAAGCAGACCATGCTGAGGAACAGTGTGTTGCTGGGAATAATGCACGACGCCATGCATACCCAGCTGCAGATGCAGCGCTTGACTCTAGAGCGCTTTCTGCATCTAGAGTCCATGCATGAATCCGCAGCTGGTAATGCACAGGATGATAAGGGTCATGCTGATGCCCCATAAGTGGAGGATCCGAAGATGTTCCGAGGGCACAGATATGAATCTTCCGTCCACATGTTACTTCATTTGTATTTTTTGTTGCTATTTGGCCTTTTTAGGTTTTTTGTTGTGCCTGTTGCACTCTTTCACACTGTCATATGTCTCCAATGGGGCTGTGTTGGCCCTTGTCAACTCCCTCCAAGGACTGTTATACACTATGGTACCTTGTCAGATGGCTCCAATGGGGCTGTGTTTGCCCAGTCAGCTCCCTCCAAGGACTGTAGTACATTATGGCACCTTGTCAGATGGCTCCAATGGGGCTGTGTTTGCCCAGTCAGCTCCCTCCAAGGACTGTGGTACATTATGGCACCTTGTCAGATGGCTCCAATGGGGCTGTGTTTGCCCTGTCAACTCACTCCAAGGACTGTGATACACTATGGCACCTTGTCAGATGGCTCCAATGGGGCTGTGTTTGCCCTGTCAACTCCCTCTAAGGACTGTGATACACTATGGCACCTTGTCAGATGGCTCCAATGGGGCTGTGTTTGCCCTGTCAGCTCCCTCTAAGGACTGTGATACACTATGGCACCTTGTCAGATGGCTCCAATGGGGCTGTGTTTGCCCTGTCAACTCCCTCCAAGGACTGTGATACACTATGGCACCTTGTCAGATGACTACAATGGGGCTGTGTTTGCCCTGTCAACTCCCTCCAAGGATTGTGATGCATTCTTTCACCTTGTCAAATGGCTCCAATGGGACTGTGTTCGCCCTTGTCAACTCCCTCCAAGGAGTGTGATACACTATGGCACCTTGTCAGATGGCTCCAATGTGGCTATGTTTGCCCTGTCAACTCCCTCCAAGGACTGTGATACACTATGCCACCTTGTCAGATGGCTCCAATGGGGCTGTGTTTGCACTTGTCATCTCCCTCCAAGGACTGTGATACACTATGGTACCTTGTTAGATGGCTTCAATGGGGCTATGTTTGCGCTGTCAACTCCCTCCAAGGACTGTGATACACTATGGCACCTTGTCAGATGGCTCCAATGGGGCTGTGTTGGCCCTTGCCAACTCCCTCCAATGACTGTGATACACTATGGCACCTTGTCAGATGGCTCCAATGGGGCTGTGTTTGCCCTGTCAACTCCCTCCAAGGACTGTGATACACTATGGCACCTTGTCAGATGGCTCCAATGGGGCTGTGTTGGCCGTTGTCAACTCCCTCCAAATACTGTGATACACTATGGCACCTTGTCAGATGGCTCCAATGGAGCTGTGTTGGCCCTTGTCAACTCCCTCCAAGGATTGTGATACACTATGGCACCTTGTCAGATGGCTCCAATGGGGCTGTGTTGGCCCTTGTCAACTCCCTCCAAGGACTGTGATACACTATGGCACCTTGTCAGATGACTCCAATGGGGCTGTGTTTGCCCCGTCAACTCCCTCCAAGGACTGTGATACACTATGGCACCTTGTCAGATGGCTTCAATGGTCTTTCATGATTCAGATATATAATACAAATGTCCAGAAATTTAATATTTACATATCTTATTTAATTTGCTTCATTTTCTTGATATACTTTGCAGAAAGGTTTATATTTGCAAGATCATGAGTAGCAGAGAACTGAGGTTCTAGATGTTGATTGTTGATTGTATATATATATATATATATATATATTATAATTATATATATATTGGTTGTTGTTGGCTCATCCATGTGTTCATTTCTGAACTATTCGTGAATTGATGCATCTTTAACAAATGATCCCAAGATTATTAAACTGAGATAATCAATGTAAATTATGAATTTGATGGAAATAGTATCCTCTCTGTGAATCCTGAACTTGTTTGTATTTCATGTCCCTTTAAGTGATGCTGACCACAATTCTTAATGAATGGATATTCATTTCTAATGTATTTTTGTCCTTTTTACATCAACATAGACATATAATCTGTTTAAAACAGACTATTATTTGAATGTTGAAAGCACATGTATTCCAATTTCAATTATATCTTATTGTAGTAGTATTGTTTCTGTTTAATGATCCAAAGATATATTGCTATAGGTAGGCTGGCCATATTTCAACTTGAATAAGTGACACATCTGATAAATATATATGTCATTATTCTTATTCCAAATAAATCTTTAAACATATCTGAAAACATCCCTGACATCTGTATTTCTCATGTGTCCCTTTTTAAAGTGTAAAGATGGACACCATAGCTATAGGTAACATATAATGTATAACCAATCCCGATTTTCATAATGTATCTCGTAGCATTATTTCTCATTTAAAGGGACATGAAACACAATAATCTATTTTCTCATTTATGTATAACATACGATTTTTAAATAATTTTCTTTCCATAAATTCTCAATTTTGCTTCAGTCTCTTTGTATCATTTGTTTAAGGAGCAGCAGGGACTACTGGCTTCTAAATGAACACATAGGTGAACCAATGACAATCAGTATATATATGTAGCCACCAATCAGCAGTTAGAACATCATATTTTTCTGCTCTTGAGATTACCTCTAAACACATTTCATCAAAAGATTAAACTTAAATTTGAAAATGAAGTTCAAATTGCAATGTCGTACATAATCGTGTAACATAAAATGCTTGCTAAATAGTTAATAATCCTCCGATTCTAATGAAATATATCCTTATTACCAACAATGGATTCTATTTCATATATCACAGTATTACATTATCTAGCATGACATTCATAGATAACAATATAGCACATACTAGTTATTAAAATATAAATACGTTTCTTATTGACATACCAAGCTGTAAAATTAGTTATTGGAGTGGATGCCGTTTTTACGCGATCTCGGACGTGCCTTTGATTGGATGCCGTTTTTACGCGATCTCAGTGCGCGATGTTGCTTAAGACGTCACATCCAAGCTGTAAATTTAGTTATTGGATTGGATGCTGCTTTTACGCGATCTCGGATGTGCCTTTGATTGGATGACGTTTTTATGTGATTTCGGATGCGCCATGTTGCTTAAGACGTCACATGCCAAGCTGTAAAATGAGTTATTGGATTGGATGCCGTTTTTACGTGATCTTGGATGCGCCTTTGATTGGCTGATGTTTTTACGTGATCTCGGAAGTGCCATGTTGCTTAAGACGTCACATGCCAAGCTGTAAAATGAGTTATTTGATTGGATTCCGTTTTTATGCGATCTCGGATGCGCCTTTGATTGGATGACGTTTTTATGCGATCTCGGATGCGCCATGTTGCTTAAGACGTCACATGCCAAGGTGTTAAATCTGTCTAATTGGATTACGTTGTCCCGCAATATTTGATTTTGCACGTAACCCATGTTTGTGAATGAGAAGACAAGATTAAAACCATAACGAGTATGGATTGTGTCAATCATGTACATTGTTGAACCATAGATGATAAAGAACACAAATATCTCTTTTGATGGCTGTCTCATTGAAGAAACGAATGATGGCAATATGTTTTTCCTGCATAATATATTTTGAGGCAAGTGCAAATCTATGAATATACTCCATCTTATTTAATATGTTTGTCAACAATATTTTCCTTTTTATAAATAATTACTGTGTTGTGTTGAATTTTCTACATATCTAATTCCTAAAGATGCGCTTTTGTATTTGAATCAAGTAATCAATATGCATTGACCTTTATAATATGATAAATATATGTGATGCCTACTTATTCTAGATCTTATGTCCTGATCTTTTTTCTTAAAGGGACATTATACACTCATTTTTTTCTTAGCATATATGTTTTGTAGATCTATTTATATAGCCCATATTTTTTTTTTTAAATGTATAGTTTTGCTTATTTTTAAATACCATTCGGCTAGGTTACGAGTTTTGTCGGTAAAGACTTGCGTTGCTAACGAGCCTTTTTTTTCAAACAACGCTGGTATTACAAGTTTTCTTCAAGCCAGTGTTAGCCTCAGAAAAGTGAGCGTTGAGCCAAATTTAGCTCTACATCTCACTGTAATACCAGTGTTGCTTACAGTAGCGGTAAGATGGCAAAACGTGCTCATGAAATAATGGGGCTGAGCTGGCTGAAAAAAAACCTAACACCTGCAAAAAAGCAGCGTTCAGCTCCTAACGCAGCCCCATTGTTCCTATGGGAAAATACATTTTATGTCTACACCTAACACCCTAACAGGAACCCTGAGTCTAAACACCCCTAATATTACACTTATTAACCCCTAATCTGCCACTCCGGACACCGCCGCCACCTACATTATACATATGAAGCTCTAATCTGCTGCCCCCAACATCGCCGAACCCTACATTATAGTTATTAACCCCTAATCTGCCCCCCAATGTCACTGCAACTATATTAAATTTATTAACCCCTAATCTGCCGCCGCCAACGTCCCTGCCACTATAATAAAGTTATTAACCCCTAAACCTAAGTCTAACCCTAACCCCCCCAACTTAAATATAATTTAAATTAAATGAAATTAATTTAACATAATTAAATAAATTAATCCTATTTAAAACTAAATACTTACCGATAAAATAAACCCTAAGCTAGCTACAATATAACTAATAGTTACATTGTAGCAAGCTTGTATTTATTTTAACTAGGTAGAATAGTTATTAAATAGTTATTAACTATTTAATAACTACCTAGCTAAAATAAGTAAAAAATTACCTGTAAAATAAATCCTAACCTAAGTTACAATTACCTAACACTACACTATCATTAAACTAATTACCTAAACTACCTACAATTAATTACAATTAAATGAAATAAACTAAATTACGAAAACAAACAGCGTCGGCTGGATTGAAGATGGATCCGCTCCGGAAGGATGAAGATACAAGATGGCTCCTGGATGAAGCCTTCTGCCGTCTGGAGGACCTCTTCTGCCCCGATCGGATGAAGACTTCGGACCCTCTGGAGAACCACTTGTGCCCGGCTGGGTGAAGACGGCTCAAGGTAGGGTGATCTTCAGGGGGTTAGTGCTAGGTTTTTAAGGGGGGATTGGGTGGGTTTTAGAGTAGGGGTGTGTGGGTGGTGGGTTGTAATTGTGGGGGTAATTAAATTTTTGTTTTACAGGTGAAAGAGCTGATTACTTTGGGGCAATGCCCCACAAAAGGCCCTTTTAAGGGCTATTTGTAATTTAGTATAGGGTAGGAAAATTTTATTATTTTGGGGTGCTTTTTTATTTTATTAGGGGGATTAGATTAGGTTTAATTAGTTTAAAATTCTTGTAATTCTTTTTTTTCTCTGTAATTTAGTGGGTTTTTTCTTTCATGTAATTAGCAAGAGTCCATGAGCTAGTGACGTATGGGATACACATTCCTACCAGGAGGGGCAAAGTTTCCCAAACCTCAAAATGCCTATAAATACACCCCTCGCCACACCCACAATTCAGTTTTACAAACTTTGCCTCCTATGGAGGTGGTGAAGTAAGTTTGTGCTAGATTCTACGTTGATATGCGCTCCGCAGCAGGTTGGAGCCCGGTTTTCCTCTCAGCGTGCAGTGAATGTCAGAGGGATGTGAGGAGAGTATTGCCTATTTTGAATGCAGTGATCTCCTTCTACGGGGTCTATTTCATAGGTTCTCTGTTATCGGTCGTAGAGATTCATCTCTTACCTCCCTTTTCAGATCGACGATATACTCTTATTTATATACCATTACCTCTGCTGATTTTCGTTTCAGTACTGGTTTGGCTTTCTACAAACATGTAGATGAGTGTCCTGGGGTAAGTAAGTCTTATTTTCTGTGACACTCTAAGCTATGGTTGGGCACTTTGTTTATAAAGTTCTAAATATATGTATTCAAACATTTATTTGCCTTGACTCAGGATGTTCAACATTCCTTATTTTCAGACAGTCAGTTTCATATTTGGGATAATGCATTTGAATCAATCATTTTTTCTTACCTTAAAAAATTTGACTTTTTTTCCCTGTGGGCTGTTAGGCTCGCGGGGGCTGAAAATGCTTCATTTTGTGGCGTCATTTTTGGCGCCAAAAAGCATTTAGGCGCCAAATAATGTGGGCGTCTTATTTGGCGCTAAAAAATATGGGCGTCGCTTTTGTCTCCACATTATTTCAGTCTCATTTTTTCTTTGCTTCTGGTTGCTAGAAGCTTGTTTATTGGCATTTTTTCCCATTCCTGAAACTGTCATTTAAGGAATTTGATCAATTTTGCTTTATATGTTGTTTTTTTCTCTTACATATTGCAAGATGTCTCACGTTGCATCTGAGTCAGAAGATACTTCAGGAAAATCGCTGTCTAGTGCTGGAACTACCAAAGCTAAGTGTATCTGCTGTAAACTTTTGGTAGCTATTCCTCCAGCTGTTGTTTGTATTAATTGTCATGACAAACTTGTTAATGCAGATAATATTTCCATTAGTAATGTACCATTGCCTGTTGCAGTTCCTTCAACAACAGGTTCAGAATGTTCCTGATAACATAAGAGATTTTGTTTCTGAATCCATCAAGAAGGCTATTTCTGTTATTCCTCCTTCTAGTAAACATAAAAAATCTTTTAAAACTTCTCTTTCTACAGATGAATTTTTAAATGAACATCATCATTCTGATTCTGATGACTCTTCTGGTTCAGAGGATTCTGTCTCAGAGATTGATGCTGATAAATCTTCATATTTATTTAAAATGGAATTTATTCGTTCTTTACTTAAAGAAGTTCTAATTGCTTTAGAAATTGAGGATTCTGGTCCTCTTGATACTAATTCTAAACGTTTAGATAAGGTCTTTAAATCTCCTGTGGATATTCCAGAAGTTTTTCCTGTTCCTAATGCTATTTCTGAAGTAATTTCCAGAGAATGGGATAAATTGGGTAATTCATTTACTCCTTCTAAACATTTTAAGCAATTATATCCTGTGCCGTCTGACAGATTAGAATTTTGGGACAAAATCCCTAGAGTTGATGGGGCTATTTCTACCCTTGCTAAACGTACTACTATTCCTACGTCAGATGGTACTTCGTTTAAGGATCCTTTAGATAGGAAAATTGAATCCTTTCTAAGAAAAGCTTATCTGTGTTCAGGTAATCTTCTTAGACCTGCTATATCATTGGCTGATGTTGCTGCAGCTTCAACTTTTTGGTTGGAAACTTTAGCGCAACAAGTAACAGATCATGATTCTCATAATATTATTATTCTTCTTCAACATGCTAATAATTTTATCTGTGATGCCATTTTTGATATTATCAGAGTTGATGTCAGGTTTATGTCTCTAGCTATTTTAGCTAGAAGAGCTTTATGGCTTAAAACTTGGAATGCTGATATGGCTTCTAAATCAACTCTACTTTCCATTTCTTTCCAGGGTAACAAATTATTTGGTTCTCAGTTGGATTCTATTATCTCAACTGTTACTGGTGGGAAAGGAACTTTTTTACCACAGGATAAAAAATCTAAGGGTAAAAACAATGCTAATAATCGTTTTCGTTCCTTTCGTTTCAACAAAGAACAAAAGCCTGATCCTTCATCCTCAGGAGCAGTTTCAGTTTGGAAACCATCTCCAGTCTGGAATAAATCCAAGCCTTCTAGAAAGGCAAAGCCAGCTTCTAAGTCCACATGAAGGTGCGGCCCTCATTCCAGCTCAGCTGGTAGGGGGCAGGTTACGTTTTTTCAAAGAAATTTGGATCAATTCTGTTCACAATCTTTAGATTCAGAACATTGTTTCAGAAGGGTACAGAATTGGTTTCAAGATGAGACCTCCTGCAAAGAGATTTTTTCTTTCCCGTGTCCCAGTAAATCCAGTGAAAGCTCAAGCATTTCTGAATTGTGTTTCAGATCTAGAGTTGGCTGGAGTAATTATGCCAGTTCCAGTTCTGGAACAGGGGATGGGGTTTTATTCAAATCTCTTCATTGTACCAAAGAAGGAGAATTCCTTCAGACCAGTTCTGGATCTAAAAATATTGAATCGTTATGTAAGGATACCAACGTTCAAAATGGTAACTGTAAGGACTATCTTGCCTTTTGTTCAGCAAGGGCATTATATGTCCACAATAGATTTAAAGGATGCATATCTGCATATTCCGATTCATCCAGATCATTATCAGTTCCTGAGATTCTCTTTTCTGGACAAGCATTACCAGTTTGTGGCTCTGCCGTTTGGCCTAGCTACAGCTCCAAGAATTTTTACAAAGGTTCTCGGTGCCCTTCTGTCTGTAATCAGAGAACAGGGTATTGTGGTATTTCCTTATTTGGACGATATCTTGGTACTTGCTCAGTCTTTACATTTAGCAGAATCTCATACGAATCGACTTGTGTTGTTTCTTCAAGATCATGGTTGGAGGATCAATTCACCAAAAAGTTCATTGATTCCTCAGACAAGGGTAACCTTTCTGGGTTTCCAGATAGATTCAGTGTCCATGACTCTGTCTTTAACAGACAAGAGACGTCTAAAATTGATTTCAGCTTGTCGAAACCTTCAGTCACAATCATTCCCTTCGGTAGCCTTATGCATGGAAATTCTAGGTCTTATGACTGCTGCATCGGACGCGATCCCCTTTGCTCGTTTTCACATGCGACCTCTTCAGCTCTGTATGCTGAATCAATGGTGCAAGGATTACACAAAGATATCTCAATTAATATCTTTAAAACCGATTGTACGACACTCTCTAACGTGGTGGACAGATCACCATCGTTTAATTCAGGGGGCTTCTTTTGTGCTTCCGACCTGGACTGTAATTTCAACAGATGCAAGTCTCACAGGTTGGGGAGCTGTGTGGGGATCTCTGACGGCACAAGGAGTTTGGGAATCTCAGGAGGTGAGATTACCGATCAATATTTTGGAACTCCGTGCAATTTTCAGAGCTCTTCAGTCTTGGCCTCTTCTGAAGAGAGAATCGTTCATTTGTTTTCAGACAGACAATGTCACAACTGTGGCATACATCAATCATCAAGGAGGGACTCACAGTCCTCTGGCTATGAAAGAAGTATCTCGAATTTTGGTTTGGGCGGAATCCAGCTCCTGTCTAATCTCTGCGGTTCATATCCCAGGTATAGACAATTGGGAAGCGGATTATCTCAGTCGCCAAACGTTGCATCCGGGCGAATGGTCTCTTCACCCAGAGGTATTTCTTCAGATTGTTCAAATGTGGGAGCTTCCAGAAATAGATCTGATGGCGTCTCATCTAAACAAGAAACTTCCCAGGTATCTGTCCAGATCCCGGGATCCTCAGGCGGAAGCAGTGGATGCATTATCACTTCCTTGGAAGTATCATCCTGCCTATATCTTTCCGCCTCTAGTTCTTCTTCCAAGAGTAATCTCCAAGATTCTGAAGGAATGCTCGTTTGTTCTGCTGGTAGCTCCGGCATGGCCTCACAGGTTTTGGTATGCGGATCTTGTCCGGATGGCCTCTTGCCATCTGTGGACTCTTCCGCTAAGACCAGACCTTCTGTCGCAAGGTCCTTTTTTCCATCAGGATCTCAAATCCTTAAATTTAAAGGTATGGAGATTGAACGCTTGATTCTTGGTCAAAGAGGTTTCTCTGACTCTGTGATTAATACTATGTTACAGGCTCGTAAATCTGTATCCAGAGAGATATATTATAGAGTCTGGAAGACTTATATTTCTTGGTGTCTTTCTCATCATTTTTCTTGGCATTCTTTTAGAATTCGAGAATTTTACAGTTTCTTCAGGATGGTTTAGATAAAGGTTTATCCGCAAGTTCTTTGAAAGGACAAATCTCTGCTCTTTCTGTTCTTTTTCACAGAAAGATTGCTAATCTTCCTGATATTCATTGTTTTGTACAAGCTTTGGTTCGTATAAAACCTGTCATTAAGTCAATTTCTCCTCCTTGGAGTTTGAATTTGGTTCTGGGGGCTCTTCAAGCTCCTCCGTTTGAACCTATGCATTCATTGGACATTAAATTACTTTCTTGGAAAGTTTTGTTCCTTTTGGCAATCTCTTCTGCCAGAAGAGTCTCTGAATTATCTGCTCTTTCTTGTGAGTCTCCTTTTCTGATTTTTCATCAGGATAAGGCGGTGTTGCGAACTTCTTTTGAATTTTTACCTAAAGTTGTGAATTCCAACAACATTAGTAGAGAAATTATGGTTCCTTCATTATGTCCTAATCCTAAGAATTCTAAGGAGAAATCATTGCATTCTTTGGATGTTGTTAGAGCTTTGAAATATTATGTTGAAGCTACTAAGTCTTTCCGAAAGACTTCTAGTCTATTTGTTATCTTTTCCGGTTCTAGAAAAGGCCAGAAAGCTTCTGCCATTTCTTTGGCATCTTGGTTGACATCTTTAATTCATCATGCCTATGTCGAGTCGGGTAAAACTCCGCCTCAAAGGATTACAGCTCATTCTACTAGGTCAGTTTCCTGGGCGTTTAGGAATGAAGCTTCGGTTGATCAGATTTGCAAAGCAGCAACTTGGTCCTCTTTGCATACTTTTACTAAATTCTACCATTTTGATGTATTTTCTTCTTCTGAAGCAGTTTTTGGTGGAAAAGTACTTCAGGCAGCGGTTTCAGTTTGAATCTTCTGTTTATGTTTTTCATTAAACTTTATTTTGGGTGTGGATTATTTTCAGCAGGAATTGGCTGTCTTTATTTTATCCCTCCCTCTCTAGTGACTCTTGCGTGGAAAGATCCACATCTTGGGTAATCATTATCCCATACGTCACTAGCTCATGGACTCTTGCTAATTACATGAAAGAAAACATAATTTATGTAAGAACTTACCTGATAAATTCATTTCTTTCATATTAGCAAGAGTCCATGAGGCCCGCCCTTTTTTGTGGTGGTTATGATTTTTTTGTATAAAGCACAATTATTCCAATTCCTTATTTTATATGCTTTCACACTTTTTTCTTATCACCCCACTTCTTGGCTATTCGTTAAACTGAATTGTGGGTGTGGTGAGGGGTGTATTTATAGGCATTTTGAGGTTTGGGAAACTTTGCCCCTCCTGGTAGGAATGTGTATCCCATACGTCACTAGCTCATGGACTCTTGCTAATATGAAAGAAATGAATTTATCAGGTAAGTTCTTTCATAAATTATGTTTTTTTGTAATTTAGTTTATTTCATTTAATTGTAATTAATTGTAGCTAGTTTAGGTAATTAGTTTAATGATAGTGTAGTGTTAGGTGTAATTGTAACTTAGGTTAGGATTTATTTTACTGGTAATTTGTACTTATTTTAGTTAGGTAGCTATTAAATAGTTAATAGCTAACTGTACCTAGTTAATAACTATTTAATAACTATTCTACCTAATTAAAATAAATACAAAGTTGCCTGTAAAATAAATATAAACCCTAAGCTAGCTACAATGTAACTATTAGTTATATTGTAGCTAGCTTAGGGTTTATTTTATCAGTAAGTATTTAGTTTTAAATAGGATTAATTTATTTAATTATGTTAAATTAATTTAGTTTAATTTAAATTATATTTAAGTTAGGGGGTGTTAGGGTTAGACTTAGGTTTAGGGGTTAATAACTTTATTATAGTAGCGGCGACGTTGGGGTCGGAAGATTAGGGGTTAATAATTGTAGGTAGGTGGCGGCGATGTTGGGAGCGGCAGATTAGGGGTTAATAAATATAATGTAGGTGTCGGCGATGTTAGGGGCAGCAGATTAGGGGTTCATAGGTATAATGTAGGTGGCGGCGATGTCCAGTCGGCAGATTAGGGGTTAAACATTTTTATTTTAGTGTTTGCGATGTGGGGGGGGGGCTCGGTTTAGGGGTTAATAGGTAGTTTATGGGTGTTAGTGTACTTTGTAGCACTTTAGTTAAGAGCTGTATGTTCCGGCGTTAGCCCAAAAAACTCTTAACTACTGACTTTTGAAATGCGGTAGGAGTCTTGGAGGTAGAGGCTGTACCGCTCACTTCTTCCAAGACTCGTAATACCAGCGTTAGGCAAATCCCATTAAAAAGATAGGATACGCAATTGACGTAAGGGGATTTGAGGTATGGAAAAGTCACGGAAGAAAAGTGAGCGGTACACACCAAACTCGTAATCTAGCCGATTGATTCTCAGACTTCTAACCAAGCCCCAAAGTTTGATGTGAATACCGTCAGCTACCTTCTCCAGCTTGCTCTTGTTTGTGTAAAGGGTATTTTCATATGCAAAAGAAGGGGGAGTGGGTAGTGTTTTATTTTCCACTTGCAATGTGGCTTTCCAGCTAACTTTTCAACAGAGCTAAACTGAGAGTTTCTAAGTAAGTCTTTAAACCGTTTTCTCATGGATTTTTATATAAGTATCTGTGCATCTTGTTCTTTATAGTAGTGTCTATTACATGCAGTTCTATGAAAATGAGTGTATACTGTCCCTTTAATGTAAATGCTCAGTATTGTGTCATGTATGACTCCCACATTGTTAATCTCCAAATATATTACTGTGAGCATATATTTCTAATGTAACTCTTAAAAGGACATACAACCAGATTCCTTCTAAATAAAATGTCTTTCTTAAATAATTCCAACACAATAATAAGAAAATAGACTTTATTTAACACGTCGAGAGAAATATGGCATACAGGCTTAGTATCCTAATCAAATATTTTTTTTTTTTGAACAAGTACTTGTAGATATACCAACAATCCCTAAGGATTAGTATATGTTAGCATATGTTCTTGTTTAAAAGGACAGTCAAGTCAAGCAAAACAGTAATGATTTAAATCTCAAAAAATGCAAATTTTATAAAAATATATCGTAAACTCACCAATTTATCTTAGTTTTCTTGGTGTTCTTAGTTGATATCTAACCTAGGAGGTACATCTGCTCATTTCTTCGAGTTTGAAGAGTGCATCTAATATGAATGCATTTTGACCACTAGAGGGCATTATTTTTTGTGTTTCATATAGAAAACATTGAGCTCATGCAGTATAGTTACCCTGGATTGATTAATGATTGGCTGAAATGCTGGTCTGTCAAAAGAACAGAAATAAGTGGTCATTTTTCAGAGGCATAGATACAAGTTTAATCACAGAAGTAAAACGTGTATTTCTCTAAGTCTTGTTTTTCCAAACTTGATAATGCATAAAAAAGTGTTTTCTTTGTAACCAACAATAACTAATGTTATGACTGTCCCTTTAAGCTATGTTGTTGGCATCAAAACAGTGATATGCCATCATGTATAATTGTAATGGTCAATTTGTTTGAGATTAGGGAAACAGTTTGGACATCACATCACAGAAACCAATCAATGTAATCAACAAGGATAGGTATGTGATGATGTGGTCTCCACACACTTGTAAAACACACTCTGCAAACAATCTGCCTCCATAGACCCGGTCCCATAAAAGCAGATTATATACAGAGTATGCTCCACAAGTGTAAGAAGATCACATCATCACATACCCATCCATTATACATTAAATAACTAAATATATATCTATATAAAAAAAACATACTCCTTCTTCCTTCCCCTCTTTCCACGAGACTGAGGCTCTGGGGGGCAACTGCCCCCTCCGACAAGTTCTCATCGGAGATGTTTGGGGAAGAGGGGAAGGAGGAGTACTGGGATCACCCAGCTGAGGAGGAGATTGAGGATGAGATGGAGGAGGGCCAGGATCAGATGGCCCAGCAGCAGATGGCCCAGCAGCAGATGGTGCGTTATGCGCCTCCCGGAGGACCTGCAATATATCTTTCAGAGTATGCAAGAGCTCTCTTTAGTCTTGGAAAAGCTCTCTTTGGTCTTGTCGAATATCAATTGCTTCCGTCAGCTGGATTCTGCTTTCCTAGAAAGCAAGATGTGGTTAAAGAGATAACCACCAGGAAAGGGTACACTTATAGCACTCAAGAGCAAATTACAAGTAATTGTGTATTTCAATGTGGTACAGAATTTAAAGAGACAGCATTGGTCTCCATATATACTGAAACTAAACTAAATTAAAACTTAACATTCATTAATTTCACAGTGCTAAAAATTTGCGGAAAACAAGAAAGATTAAAAACACTAACCAGGATGGTGCTATTATTGTAATAAAACAAGATAATGAATTTAGGCTAGTAGAATCGTTACAAGGGTCACTTGAGAGTATGTTCCTCCTTGGAGGTCTAAGAGTATAGATGTAATTGTCAAGGGATTATATAGGCTCAAGGATTAGATAGGATACACAAGTAGTATAGTAAGGTTGTGTACTACAAATGTCCAAGAATAATTCCTGCAGGATATAATATTCCCCCAACTTTAACGTTTTAACAAGTTTAATAACTGAAACTTGAAGTGTAGTAAATTTAGTATTTCATTTGGATTGTAGCCATAGATAATCAGTTATAAGTACAGTATATAACAGTGTATTGCGATCGTGGGTTAACTCCGAATAATCAAAGCAAACACGTGATATCAGTTTACTCTGTACCTACTGTGGTGGTGTACATTGTATTAGGGTATATCATAATATCATTTAATTTGGTCTTCTATTGGATTTCACCACTTTTGTGATAATAGTACGATACCTCTATTAGATTACACCACTTTGGTTACCATAATATGGTTAAATCACAATGAATTCAAAGTATATTTGTATATGACTGGAGATTCAGTTGTATAATTTAACTGCCAGATACACTTATATAGCTAGGGTTTCATTATGGGACACAACTCATTGGTTATGAATATAAATATCCAAGTTCAGTTAGTACAGTGATATTTGTTGCAATTGTTTATTGTATTGTAATTATTTCAACTGTGTTTGTGTGAACGTTAGTTGTACTGGAAATCATAACTCATTTATTGGCTGTGCAGACTTGTGATTTTGCTTTAAATGAGCCAGACTTTGCATAGATATTAGAGCTTTATTCATATATCATCAATTAAAGTTAAACTGTTAGGTTTTTATTCGCTAACAGTTGCAAACATGTTGCCAATTTTAAGCTGTATGGCTGATTTTTCAAAAGATAAACTGTTGAGAGAGTGAATGTACTTAGTGATGTGCTTTATGCTTGTTATTACTTAAATAGTTAAGTCTGTTATGGCAAATGAGTGTTTAGATATTTTAACAAACCACCTTTCAGGTCAAAGCATATCAATTGTCAGTATATTTTGACATATGATTTGTTATCTAAATTATTCAACATTCAGGTTTAAGCTGTCTGCACCTATCCAATCTTAGTTGTGTGCCTTGTTAATATATAGTAGAAAAAATAACAAATTCCCTTCTCGTAGTTATACTCTTGTGATATTTAACATTTATCACAGTATTTATTGGCTAGGATTAAATAGTTGTCCACTATCCACACAGTGTGCTGGACATTTACTATGTATATATCTTTCTTATAGGTTATCGAAAAATATTTCTTAGTCGATAACTAATAATACTGTGAGGGCATAAATTTGATCAGTTGCTGGCTTTGGCAAGCGGGTAATACCCGGTACTTGTATTAGCAAAGTTCAGCGCTTTCCTAGTGTTTATATTTTTAAATAGCCGTTAGAGCAATTGCGTTCCTAACCGGTACTAGGAAACAAAAGGTAGCCTATTAGTATCGTATCAAGGGCCAGCCTATGATCCCAAGAAAAACCCCTGTTAGCGTGTAAATACAAGTAGATTATAGTATCAATACATAGCCTTAGTATAATGGCTTATTAACATACTAGCACCATTCAAAGTTAGCTTCTAAAATACAGGAGCTCGCAATGACTCCTCACCATTTCCCTAACTCCCTGCCGGGGGTCGCGTAACTAGTTAGCACGGAGGAGTCTCAGAATTAACCAGACAAATCGCTCCACCAACTAAGAACGGCCATGCACCACCACCCACAGAATCGAGAAAGAGCTATCGATCTGTCAATCCTTTCCGTGTCCGGGCCGGGTGAGGTTTCCCATGTTGATAGCTCTTTCTCGATTCTGTGGGTGGTGGTGCATGGCCATTCTTAGTTGGTGGAGCGATTTGTCTGGTTAATTCCGATAACGAATGAGACTCCTCCGTGCTAACTAGTTATGCGACCCCCGGCAGGGAGTTAGGGAAATGGTGAGGAGTCATTGCGAGCTCCTGTATTTTAGAAGCTAACTTTGAATGGTGCTAGTATGTTAATAAGCCATTATACTAAGGCTATGTATTGATACTATAATCTACTTGTATTTACACGCTAACAGGGGTTTTTCTTGAGATCATAGGCTGGCCCTTGATACGATACTAATAGGCTACCTTTTGTTTCCTAGTACCGGTTAGGAACGCAATTGCTCTAACGGCTATTTAAAAATATAAACACTAGGAAAGCGCTGAACTTTGCTAATACAAGTACCGGGTATTACCCGCTTGCCAAAGCCAGCAACTGATCAAATCTATGCCCTCACAGTATTATTAGTTATCGACTAAGCAATATTTTTCGATAACCTATAAGAAAGATATATACATAGTAAATGTCCAGTACACGGTGTGGATAGTGGACAACTATTTAATCCTAGCCAATAAATACTGTGATAAATGTTAAATATCACAAGAGTATAACTACGAGAAGGGAATTTGTTATTTTTTCTACTATATATTAACAAGGCACACAACTAAGATTGGATAGGTGCAGACAGCTTAAACCTGAATGTTGAATAATTTAGATAACAAATCATATGTCAAAATATACTGACAATTGATATGCTTTGACCTGAAAGGTGGTTTGTTAAAATATCTAAACACTCATTTGCCATAACAGACTTAACTATTTAAGTAATAACAAGCATAAAGCACATCACTAAGTACATTCACTCTCTCAACAGTTTATCTTTTGAAAAATCAGCCATACAGCTTAAAATTGGCAACATGTTTGCAACTGTTAGCGAATAAAAACCTAACAGTTTAACTTTAATTGATGATATATGAATAAAGCTCTAATATCTATGCAAAGTCTGGCTCATTTAACGCAAAATCACAAGTCTGCACAGCCAATAAATGAGTTATGATTTCCAGTACAACTAACGTTCACACAAACACAGTTGAAATAATTACAATACAATAAACAATTGCAACAAATATCACTGTACTAACTGAACTTGGATATTTATATTCATAACCAATGAGTTGTGTCCCATAATGAAACCCTAGCTATATAAGTGTATCTGGCAGTTAAATTATACAACTGAATCACCAGTCATATACAAATATACTTTGAATTCATTGTGATGTAACCATATTATGGTAACCAAAGTGGTGTAATCTAATAGAGGTATCGTACTATTATCACAAAAGTGGTGAAATCCAATAGAAGACCAAATTAAATGATATTATGATATACCCTAATACAATGTACACCACCACAGTAGGTACAGAGTAAACTGATATCACGTGTTTGCTTTGATTATTCGGAGTTAACCCACGATCGCAATACACTGTTATATACTGTACTTATAACTGATTATCTATGGCTACAATCCAAATGAAATACTAAATTTACTACACTTCAAGTTTCAGTTATTAAACTTGTTAAAACGTTAAAGTTGGGGGAATATTATATCCTGCAGGAATTATTCTTGGACATTTGTAGTACACAACCTTACTATACTACTTGTGTATCCTATCTAATCCTTGAGCCTATATAATCCCTTGACAATTACATCTATACTCTTAGACCTCCAAGGAGTAACATACTCTCAAGTGACCCTTGTAACGATTCTACTAGCCTAAATTCATTATCTCGTTTTATTACAATCATAGCACCATCTTAGTTAGTGTTTTTAATCTTTCTTGTTTTCCGCAAATTTTTAGCACTGTGAAATTAATAAATGTTAAGTTTTAATTTAGTTTAGTTTCAGTATATTTGGAGACCAATGCTGTCTCTTTAAATTCTGTACCACATTGAAATACACAATTACTTGTAATTTGCTCTTGAGTGCTATAAGTGTACCCTTTCCTGGTGGTTATCTCTTTAACCACATCTTGCTTTCTAAGTTTGTATTCAGTACACAGCACCACAGACTCTTTTACTACTAAATTAGATCTGGAATACACTCCAGAGTTCATTATATTAAGAGATCTAGAGCACCCTTATCTCAATCCACACAAGTAGTGCCATTGGTTTTCCTCTTTTGTCTCACGGATTCTGCTTTCCGCCTGTTCCCTCCGGGAAGCACGCATCTCTTCCAGAAAATCTCTTAATATCTGCAGTTCTGCTATCTCCTCCTGAGTAATTGCTGGTGCATGGCGGGCTGCTGGTGCAGGAGGGGCTGCTGGTGCAGGAGAGGCTGCTGCAGGAATCTCTTCTGCAGTGGGGGCTTCTTCAGAGGATGAGGATAGAGGGATGTCTTCCATGTCTCCCCGATGTGGCTAGTCATCTACACCACTCTCATACCTGGGTGAAGGAGGAGCCTGTGGGTGCTATACTGCCTCCTCCCCGGGCTCAGACTCTGTATATTGTAAAAAGAAAGAAATTGAGATATTAGCCCAGTTCCAAATAAAGATGTAAATGATTTTGCTTGCAATAGAATCGTGTTTCTGATATCTATATGGTCAATCTGAATGTGTTTTTTCGTTTGTTTTCAGTCTGATTAAATGCACACCTAATCTATAGACTAGATACTAATGTGATGGCTTTTTGTGAAATGCAACTTTCGCAAGGTAATTGTGAATGTGTTTACGTAATAATGTCTAAAAAAGCATAATTGTGTTAATCATATCCTTAAATACATTCTTTATTTTTGATGTAAAGAGATTATTAAATGAGCTTACCGGAAGATGAGAGTGGCAGGTTCCCGGTATCGACTCCTCCGATATCGACTATGGCCACCTCGGAGATGCTGGGACGCAACATTTGCTCCCATCGGGAATATTCCACAATCATTTCAGGACCGCCACCGGTCCCTGTTAGATATTGGTTCTCCCTCGAGAGCTTTCTTTTGAGTTCCATTTTGTAGTCCTGGTAGCGATGCTGTATGGACTTGATATCCCGGTTATGGACCCCCACTACATTAACGGAATCCCTGATCTCCAGCCATAGCTTCCTCTTCTCCTTAGGAGTGGCCTTCTGAGCCTGCAGCCTCCTAGCCCTCTCCATATAAGCCTCTATGAGGGCCTCCTTCTCATCCATAGTATATCTCACCTCCCTAGTCAGCTTGGCTTTCCCCTGTGATGTGAGCCTCTGTTTCCCGGACTGTGAAGCTCTACACTGCACGCCACTGGGCCCAGCCACTTCTTCATCTTGAACAAAGTGGCCGGGTCCACCCACCGCTTCCTCCCCCCCTTCCTCCTCCCCGTCCTCTCCCCCTTCCTGTCCCCCTTCCTGTCCTCTTCCTCTCCCTCTCCCCCCCCCTCCTGCCTAACCTCCTGCCTAACCTCCTCTACAATCTCTTCTCTGACCTCCTGCCTGATGAGCTCTAATAGCTCTGGGCTAATCTGCCCCCTATCCCCCCCTCCCGACATACTCAAACAAAAAGTGAATGTGCCCAAATGAAAGGGGGTCAAAATAAATAACACATTTTTTAAAAAAGTGCTCAAAGTGTGAAAGGAATATAAATAAAAGAGGGTAAGGGGTATTAAACAGACAAAAATGTAGAAAAAGACTAAAATTAGGATATGTAAACAAAATCTAACTATGGGATGGGTATGGGCTTACAGGGAATGAGGTATGGGATTACAGGGAATGGGGTATGGAGTGTAGTATGAGAGGGGATGGGGTATGGAGTGTATGTAGTGTTATTGATAAGTGTATGTATGTATTGAATGTGTTTGCGTGTAAATGTGTTAAGTATTCAGAAAAACCACTCGCACACTCACCCAAACAAACTCTCGCTCATTACCGCTCTCTCACTATCTCACACTACCACTAACTCACTATCTCACACTACCACAAACTCACTATCTCACACTACCACTAACTCACTATCTCACACTACCACTAACTCACTATCTCACACTACCACTAACTCACTATCTCACACTACCACTAACTCACTATCTCACACTACCACTAACTCCCTATCTCACACTACCACTAACTAACTCACTATCTCACACTACCACTAACTAACTCACTCTCTCACACTACCACTAACTAACTCACTCACTAACACTAAATCTCACAATACAAGTAACTCGCTAAATCTCTTTAATCTCACAAAATCCTCCAGCAACACAGTCAAAGAAGCCATGCTTGTAGCGTGCTTATATACCCTATGTAAATGTTTAATGATGTACCGGTTTGTAAAGTAAAGGAGGTTCAGGTGTGCTTTGTTAGTAATTAGTATGTGTGCAATGTGTATTAGTTGTGTGAATTTGCGCATGCTCATATTGAGTTAGTATTGTGTAATGTGTACAATGTGATGATGTCAAAGTGATCGTTTTTTATAACATTGTCCAAAAGTATTGTAGGTAAATGTAAATACAAATTTGTGATGGTGTCGTATTTGTGAAGTAGTGTAAATGTTTCTTTGTACTAATGTTCCGTAATCTTGAATGCAAATGTTTTGTTTGTGTATGGGTGTGCAATTCTTTTTTCGTGTTGTTTTGTTCCGTGTTGCAAGATCGTAAGGTATTTATGTATTCCTCTTTTAGTGTAAATGTTGTTTATTCTTTTTCTTTTCTGATTGTGAATGTGTAATGCGTATGTGCTATGTTGCGTGATTGTTCTTTGTACATTAATGTGTGTTTTTGTTGTGCATTATGTGGTATACGGAATATGACAGAGCAGTGCGTATTTCTCGCAAGATCGAGTGTTCGCTGAAAAATCTGTGCTTCTTTAATTTATTATTGATCTCTATGGGAGAATGTTTAACGCTGCCTTGATTACATGTAAAAAATAAACGTGGTAGTCGTGTTACGAGGTTGTTTGGAGACTCATAATACCAACGTTAAGAAAAGTGCGCAATGGAAATAAAGTACACGTAACTAACGCACCCCTCCTAACGCACAACTCGTAATCTAGCCGAATGTTTCTATAGTACAAATACATCTACTGTTAAACCTTCACAGTCTAATGTACATGATATTCCTGTAGATATAAAGGATTATATTGCTACAGACATAGAGAAGGCTATGGGGCATATTTATTAAAGGCCTTGCAGACCTGATCAGACAATGCGGATCAGGTCCGCAAGACCTCGCTGACTGCAGAGAGCAATACGCTCTCCGCATTTAACATTGCACCAGCAGCTCACAAGAGCTGCTGGTGCAACGCTGCCCCCTGCTGACTCGCGGTCAATCGGCCGCCAGCAGGGAGGTGTCAATCAACCCGATTGTACTCGACCGGGTTGATTTCCGGCGATTCCTGTCCTTATTTGTTCATCTTACCTGGACTGTATTCTCATCAGATGCAAGTTTTTCAGGTGGGAGAGCTGTCTGAGAGTCTCTGACAGCACTAGGGGTTTGGAAACCTCAGGAGGCGAGATTACCAATCAATATTTTAGAACTCCTTGCTATTTTCAGGGCTCTTCAGGCGTGGCCTCTATTTGAAGAGAACTTTTACATTTGTTTTAAATCAGATAATATCACAAGAGTGGCATATGTCAATCATCAAGGAGTGACTCGCAGTTCTTCAGTTATTCGGGAAGTATCTCAGATACTTTCTTGGATGGAATCCAACTCTTGTCTAATTTCTGCGATTCATATCCCAGGTATAGACAATTGTGAAGGGGATTATCTCAGCCGTCAGACTACATCTGGGAGAGTGGTCGATCTATCCAGATGTGTTTTTTTTCATCTTGTACAGATGTGGGGTCTTCCAGAAATATATCTGATGGTCTCTCGTCTAGACAAGAAGCTTTCCAGATACCTTTCCAGGTCCAAGGATACTCGGGCAGAGATGGTGGATGCTCTAGCAGTTCCTTGATTTTTACCAACCTGCTAACATTTTTCCGCCTCTGGTTCTTCTTCCAAGGGTGATCTCCAAGATCATAATGGAACGATCTTATGTGTTTCTGATAGCACCAGCTTGGCCTTTCAGGTTTTGGTATGTGGACCTTGTCAGGATGTTCAGTTGCCAGCCTTTAAGGCCAGACTTTCTTTTTCAGGGGCTGTTTTTCCATCAGGATCTCAAATCTCTAAATTTGAAGGTATGGAAATTGAACGCTTAGTGCTTAGTCATAGAAGTTTTTCTGACTTGGTTATTAGCACTATGATACAGACTCGTAAGTCTGTTTCAAGGAGAATTTATTATCTGGTTTGGAAAACCTATATTTCATGGTGTTTAACTCATGATTATTCTTGGAATTCTTTTAGAATTCCTAGGATTTTACAGTTTCTTCAGGATGGTCTGCAAATACTTTGAAAGGACACATTTCTGCTCTTTCTGTCTTATTTCATAGAAAGATTGTTAAACTTCCTGATATTCACTGTTTTCTTCAGGCTTTGATACATATTAAACCTGTTATTAAATCTATTTCTCCTTCTTGGAATCTCAATTTTGGTTTTGAAGATTTTACAGGCTCCTCCTTTTGAGCCTATGCTTTCTCTGGACATTAAATTATTTTCTTGAAAAGTGTTATTTATTTTGTCTATCTCTTCTGCTAGAAGAGTTTCTGAATTGTCTGTTCTCCCTTGTGAGTCTCCTTATCTGATTTTCCATCAAGATAAATCTGTTTTGTGAATTCTAACAACATCAATCAGGAAATTGTTGTTCCTTCTTTGTGTCCTAATCCTAAGAATACTCTTGAAAGGTTTTTTTACATTCTTTGGATGTGTTAAGAGCTTTACAATATTATGTTGAGCCTACTAAAGATTTCAGAAAGACTTCAAGTATATTTGTTATTTTTTTCTGGCTCCAGGAAATGTTAGAAAGCCACTGCTATTTCTCTGGCTTCTTGGTTGAGACTTTTGATTCACAAAGCTTATTTGGAGGTGGGGCAGTCTCCACCTCAGGGAATAACCGCTCATTCTACTAGATCAGTTGCAACTTCTTGGGCTCTTAAGAATGAAGCTTCAGTTGATCAAATTTGCAAAGCAGCAATTTGGTCTTCTTTGTATAGTTTTACTAAATTTTACCATTTTTATGTGTTTGCTTCTTTGGAAGCAGCCTTTGGTAGAAAGGTTCTTCAGGCAGTTGTCTCAGTTTGATTTTAATGCCTTTGATTTTAGTTTTTTTGAAATTTTTATGAAAACTTAATTATTTTTTGGGGATTTAATTCCTCAGCGGAAATGGCTGTTTTTATTTGATCCCTCCCTCTCTAGTGACTCGTGGACTTCCACATCTTGGGTATTATATCCCATACGTCATTAGCCCATGGACTCTTGCCACTTACATGAAAGAAAACATAATTTATGTAAGAACTTACCTGATTAATGAATTTCTTTCATAGTGGAAAGAGTCCATGAGACCCACCCTATTTTTTGGCACATTATTTTTTCCAGTTCCTCTTTTTGTATGCGTTTTACTCCTTTTTATACACCTCACTTTTTGGCTATACGTTAAACTAAGGTATTAGTGAGGTGGGAGGTGTATTTATAGGCATTTTGAGGTTTGGGAGACTTTGCCCCCTCCTGGTAGGAATGTATATCCCATATGTCACTAACTCCTGAAATATTGCCACTATGAAATAAATTTATCAGGTAAGTTCTTACATAAATTATGTTTTTCCCTCAAAAAAAAAAAAAAATACAAAGACCCCCCCAACAGTAAAACCCACCACCCAACCAATCCCCCAAAATAAAAAACCTAACTCTAAAAAAACCTAAGCTACCCATTGCCCTGAAAAGGGCATTTGTATGGGCATTGCCCATAAAAGGGCATTCAGCTCTTTTACTTGCCCTTAAAAGGGCATTCAGCTCTTTTAAGACAAGCCCAAACCCTAATCTAAAAAAAAACCCCACCCAAAAAAAGTTTAAAAAAAACTAAAACTAACCCCAGACGATCCACTTACAGTTTTTGAAGTCCGGACATCCATCCTCATCCAGGTGGCGAGAAGTCTTCATCCAAGCGGCGAGGTCTTCATCCATCCAGGCGGCATCTTCTATCTTCATCAAGGAGGCATCTTCTATCTTCTATCTTCATCCTGGCAGCACAGAGCGGCTGCATCCTGAAGACATTCGGCGCAGAGCATCCTCTTCATATGGTCGCCGCCGTATACTGAATCTTCAATGCAAGGGAGCCTTTTAAAAATGGCGTCCCTTGCATTCCTATTGGCTGGTTTAATTTTTGAAAGGGCAAGAAAAAAAGCTGAATGCTATTTTAAGGGCAATGCACATACAAATACCCTTTTCAGGGCAATGGGTAGCTTAGTTTTTTTATTTTGGGGGGTTGGTTGAGTGGTGGGTTTTACTGTTGGGGGGGTCTTTGTATTTTTTTCAGGTAAAATAGCTGATTTCTTTAGGGCAATGCCCTACAAAAGGCCCTTTTAAGGGCTATTGGTAGTTTATTGTAGGCTAGTTTTTTTTAATTTTTTAATTTTTTTTTATTTTGATAGGACTATTAGATTAGGTGTAATTGTTTTTATTTTGGATAATTTTGTTTGTTATTTTTCATAATTTAGTATTTTTCTATTTTTTGTAATTTAGTATTTTTTTATTTTTTTGTAATTTAGTATTTTTAATTTTTTGTAACTGTAGATTAAATTTTTTTAGTAGTGTTAGTTTTTTTTTAATGAGTAATTAATTTAATTGATAGTTATTTAATTTTTAGTATAATAGTAATGTTAGTTTCATTTATAGTTTAAACATAGGTTTTTTAATTTCCCAGTTTTTATTTATTTTAGATAGGGATCTTGTAATTTTAATTTAAAGTTAGGGGGTTGTTTAGGGGTTAATAGTTTAATTTAGTTTTTGGCGATGTGGGGGGCTGGCGGTTTAGGGATTAATAGGTTTATTTAATGGCAGTGATGTTGGAGGCCAGAGGTTTAGGGGTTAATAACTTTATTTAGTGGTGACAACGTCGGGGAGTGGCGGAATAGGGGTTAATATCTTTATTATAGTAACAAAGAACAATTATCAATGTATACCTCGGAGTATGATAGAAACCGTGTAAGTAATGGTAAATCAATCAGTTCAATTGATATAGGGATGCAGCTGTGCAGTAATCCGTGGGTTTCTTGTCCACCGATGAAAAAAAATAAGAGCTGAAAAATACAAAGGAGACAGCGCAATCCTCGATTCAAGGCAGTATTTATTCAAGTTAGATAGAAGTCACACAAGTAGTATCATACTCACTAGACAATGAAAAACAACAAGCCCGTAAGTAATTGTGGATCTGACTGGGATGCAAGGTGATCGCACAGGCAAAGTTCTCTGTTAAAGCACGGCAAAGTGGATCTGTTTCAAAATCTCCACCGGCAGCAGTTCCAGTGTAGCTGATGTCACAACACCTTCCTACGGATCCTCAATAAGGACAGACGTAAACTCAACGCGTTTCGTCGGCAGTTTCACTGGAACTGCTGCCGGCGGAGATTTCGAAATAAATCCACTTTGCCGTGCTTTAACAGAGAACTTTACCTGTGCGATCACCTTGCATCCCAGTCGGATCCATAATTACTTATGGGCTTGTTGTTTTTCATTGTTTAGTGAGTATGATACTACTTGCGTGACTTCTATCTTTATTATAGTGTGGGCAATGTTGGGGTGTAGGTGAATAGGGGTTAATAACTTTAGTATAGTGGTGGCGATATCGGGAGCAGCAGATTAGGGGTTAATAGATTTATTTTGGTGGCAGCGATGTCGGGAGCGGAAGATTAGGGGTTAATAAATTTATGTAGGTGTCGGCGATGTCGGGGGCAGCAGATTAGGGGTGTTTAGACTTGGGGTTTATGTTAGGGTGTTAGGTTTAAACGTAACTTTTTTTCTCCATAGACATCAATGGGGTTGCGTTACGGAGCTTTTCATTCCACGATCGTAAGTGTTAGGTTTTTTTCTAACACTTTCTCCCCATTGATGTCTAAGGAGAAAGCGTGCATGAGCACGTCAAAGCAGCACTTGGATTTTGTGCGGTATGGAGCTCATTGCAACTATATCGCACGTACAAGGAGGCTTATTCAAAACTCATAATGGCAGCGCTATAGAGAGTGAAATAACGCAACTTTTGTTGTGTTCGTTTCGCACCCTCTATAGCGCAAAACTTGTAATCTAGGTGAATGTTATTAAACACTTTTGTGCAGATTTTTAGAAAACATTTTTCACTAACAGCTATGTCCTAGTTGTTTTAACTTAATGCTGAATTTATGGTAACCACAGACCTGGTTAGAAGAGCCTTGTAGCTTAGGTATTTAAAGACTGATTATGCTTTTTAAGCTGATTTATTTTTGCCTTTTGAAAATGTATATGGTAATACATAAGGAATGTTTCACAGCAGCAATGCAAAACAATTACAACAAAGTGTATTTAAAGGGACAGGAAATCCCAATTTTTTTTTCATTATTTGGATAGAACATACAATTTTAAACAAGTTTTCAATTTACTTCTATTATCAAATTTGCTTCATTCTCTTATTATCCTTTGCTGAAAGAACAGCATGGCACTACTGACAGCTTGATGAACACATCTAGTCAGCCAATCACAAGAGACAAATGTGTGCAGGCACCAATCAGCAACTAGCTCCCACTAGTGTAGGATATTAAAAAAAAAAAAAAAATATATATATATATATATATATATATATATATATATATATATATATATTCGTTGCTTTACATTTCTGAATATATAGCAAATCTTTAAAGGTATAGATTGCAGGATTTGGGGCATTGCATATGGAATTCTTTAGAGAGTAAACAAGTTTTACTGAAAGTTACGGACTGGTTAATAGTCTGATGTTTTTAAAGTTTAGGTACAGGGCTTTCTCGCCTGTCAATCAATGAGCAAACGCTACCTGGGTGCTGAACCAAAAATGACACAGTTTCTAAGCTTACAGTCCCGCTTTTTTAAATAAAGATACAAAGAGAACGAAGAAAAATTAATAAAAGGAATAAATTAGAAAGTTGCTTAAAATTTCATTCTAAAAGTATGTCTTTGGCAGTACTTTCTATAAGGATTTTATCTCTCTCGTTTCAGGGAAAGACGATGTTTGGTTCTGGTCTGAATTCTATTATCTCTACTGTGACTAGAGGTAAGGGAGCTTTTCTTCCTCAGGGCGAAAAGTCCAAAGGTAAATCTAAAGCTTCTAATAATTTTTGTCCCTTTGGTCAGAACAGTGCACAGAAATCTGATTCCTCCTCTCAGAAGCAAGGTTCCAATGGCTCAGGTCTAAGCAGTCCAAATAATCTACTCCCTCATGTAAGTCTGCATGAAGGTACAACCCCTGATCCAGAGGCTCTTGTAGGGGGCAGGTTGTGCCTTTTCCAGAAGTCTTGTTTTCAGTCTGTTCAGGATCAATGGGTTCTAAATATAGCCTCTCAGGGTTACCAAATAGTTTTCAGAACAAGGCCTCCAAGGGAAAGGTTTATTCTGTCCAGTGAAGCCTTTTTTTTTCTGTAAATTTTCGGATCTAGACTCTATGGGAGTGATTGTTCCAGTTTCTTTATTGGAACAGGGGATGGGGTTTTATTCAAAGCCCTTCATTGTCCCCAAAGAATGAAGGAATTTTCAGACCAGTTCTGGATCTAAAAGCAAATTTCTCAAAATTTCTACTTTCAAAATGGATGCTATTTGGACTATTCTGCCTTTTGTTCAGCAAGGTCAATTAAAATCCACAATAGATGTAAAGGATGCTAACCTTCATGTTCCTATTTACAGGGAACTTTATCAGCTTCTAAGGTTTGCTTTTCTAGACAAGCACTATCAGTTTGTTGCTCTACCATTTGGTCTAGCTCCCAGAAAATTTTCTAAGGTTCTGGGAACCCTTTTGACTGTGATCACAACAGAAGGGTATTGCAGTGTTTCCTTACCAAGATAATGTCATGATTCAAGCCTGGACTTTACATTTAACAGAATCTCAAACCAGCAGACTGTTGTTCTATCTTCAAAAACATGGTTGGAAGATCAATTTTCCAAAGAGTTCTATGGCTTCTTAGACAAGAGTTGTTTTTCTGGTGGTTCAGATAGATTTAGTTTCCATGAGACTTTTGTTGACAGATAAAAAAAGGTTGAAGCTGGTGTCATATTGTCTAAACCTTCAGTTTTTCTTTTCCCTCAGTTGCTCTTTGCATGGAGGTGTTGGGTTTCATGATTGCTGCATCGGATGCTATGCCATTTGCTTGTTTGCACATAAGGCCGCTTCAGCTTTGGATGCTTCAGCAATGATGCAGGGATCATACTCAGCTATCTCAAAGGATTTATATTGATCACAGAACAAGTCAGTCACTGACAGAAAATGTCACAGCAGTAGCCTATATTAACCATGAAAGAGAGGCTTACAGTTCCCATGAAGGAAGTGTTTCAAATGCTTTCCTGAGCAGAATCCAATTGTTGTTTGATATCTGCAGTTCATATTCTAGGAGTAAACAACTGTGAAGCAGATTTTCATCATTACTTGCGTCCAGGGGAGTGGTCTCTCCACCTGGATATTTTCAATCAGATAGTGGATTTTTGGGGTCTCCCAGGTACTGCACAAGGTCCAAGGATCATCAGGCAGAGTTTGTGGATGCTCTGGTGGCTTGACTATGTTTTTCCTCATCTGGTTCTTCTACCCTGTGTGATTGCCAGGATCAGTCAAGAGGAGGCATTAGTAATTCTGATTGCTCCGGCTTGGTCTCGCAGAGTTTGGAATGCAGATCTAGTACAGATGTACAGTTTCCCACCATGGCCACTTCCTCTGTGCCCGGCTTTCTGTCTCAAGGTCTGTTTTTCCATCCGGATCTCAGGTCTCTACGCTTGATGTCATGGAGATTGAACACTTAGTTCTTAGGCGGAGAGATTTTTCTGATTCTGTGCTAGTCGGGTTACTGCTAGAGCAAAAACACTTTACTTTCAACTCGTAATATGAGCGCAAACCCGACGAGCGCAAAAATTTTACTTCTAGCGCAATTAACGCTCAAGCAGGAGCATTAATTTGTGCTTCACTCGTAATCTGGTCCTTTATTAGATAATTATGGCATTGCAAAAACAAACTTCCATACAATAAGTGTTCCATTGTATGACTTATAACAATATGGCAATAATTGTAGAATATTGAAGAGTAGCTTCGTATGAAGTCCTCCACTTGTGATCAGAGTTTTTACAGCCTTAGTTTATAATCCTGAAACAGAACACTATTGGAATACATCTTCAAAAAAACATTGGTGTATTGTTCAAGTGAGAGAACAAGAGTTATACGAAGAAGAATAGGCCAGATTGCCATATAGGAATATGGTTGAACCATAAAAATGTATTCTATTAATATGCATTATCAATACAAACAAATCTCTGAAACAAAGGAGACCTAAGATAAAAGAAAAAGTAGTGAAGGGGGCAGAGCCTGGCCATGCGGGTGAATGGCCGCTTCAGAGTAAAGCTCTGGTGCCAGTGTTGCTCCTCTTGGCTGATAATAGGGGGATATCTTGGAGGGTCACTGTACGGACCAAATGTGAAGACCTCACAGCTACCACCCAGGTGGAGGACAATGATAGGTTCGATGTAGGAGCGGACACTGAGCTACCGCAAGGTATAACAGGCGACTTACTGCACCTGGGAGTCGGCAAAGAGCTCAGACCACTGCAATTTTAGCCCCCAGCGGCAACTGGATTGCTGTTGGACATCGCAGCTCAGAGATGGTAATGAGCGCATGGCCAGTTTTCAGTTATCTCCCACAGTGAAGGATGCGACGCCATTACAACCTAAACAGCATGGGGCACAGGTTAACTGCGCACTGAAACAAGCATGCTCTCCTCTACAAGGTACAGGCTGTAATAACTAATGCCCTAACAAATAAATAATACTATATAACCGATGAACTCTGCAACCTGTCTAAAGGCCTACTTATTCAAAGACTTGTCTTGGCACCATAATACACAGGGAGAATCCAGCAGTATTATAGCAGCCTGGAGGGGAGCTCCTTAATCATATGTCATAATAACTTGATATAGGGGGGTTGAAAGGAGAGGCTGACAGGAAATATTAAACCCTATACAAGAATTATAGGTGAATTGCCTCTCTCCCCCTTTCATAAACTCTATTTCAGCTATTCTTTAAAACAAACATGGCTTCAAAATCAAAGGCGAAGGGAGACAAAGCTGCAAAAAGTCAGGCCCAACTACCAACCTCAGTATGTAATTTTTTCCAGAGTACTACAAATAATACAAGCGAAGCATAAACAATACATCAGGGGCCACCTATCTCAGAAATTCCAGCTGCACCAAATGTGGCTATTTCGGGGGCCTATGCATCACAGATTAAAGCGGATATAGCCAACCTTCCTACTAAAGCCGACTTTGATGCCCTTAAAGAGCTCATAACTACAGACTTAGCTAATATGAAGAGGAATATAAATGAGATAGGGCAGAGAATTGAATGTGTTGAAGAAACACAAGAGACCATGAACACCTTGTTTGATGAGGTTACAACACAGACCAATGTACATCAAGCACAGATGGAGTCCTTACAAGAAAAAAATGAAGATCTAGATAACAATTTAAGGATTAGGGGTATACCGAATCATTCTCACACTCTGATATTCATAACTATCTTCAAGGTCTTTTCAAACTCCTGACCAAGGATCAGGCAATGCAGGATTTAGAGCTTGACAGAGCACATAGGGCCCTGAGACTCCCACCTCCATCAAACGCACCACCGAGAGACTTGATAATACGGTTCCTACGTTACACAGATAAAGAAAAGATCTGGCAGGCTGCACGATCAACTCCCAATATCCAATACGTAGATCATAACCTTCAAATCTATCTGGACCTCAGTCCATCTACTATACAAAGAAGAAGGGAAGTAAGGTTCATCACCAAAACACTGCAAGAACACTGAATTAAATATGGATGGGGCTTCCTTTTTAGTCTGATAGTGACACATGAAGGGCGCACAACTATATACAAAAATGAACAGGACTTACCAACTTTGGCAGAAGAATTAAAACTTAACTTTCGACAACCACATCCATCGGATGTGGGAATAGAAGATTCTAGACCTACTAAACAGCGTCAACACATACAAGACCAAATACAGAAATGGACAAAGGTCTCACCAAAAAGAGAGAAGACCAAGGATCTGAACAATCTAGCTGTGTCCTGCAAAGAATCAGAGACCTGAACGGACTCCTGAGGGAAATTGAAATCGAACTGTGTGAGATCTTTCTTAGAATTGTTTTTCTAGTTTAGAGATGGAGACTTTTGTTAGTCATGTTGATATGTTATCTTTTATGGACATTGAGAGATCTTTATGGCTTATTGCTATTATGTACTGTTTAAGATGTTAGCACATACATAAATGTTTTATAATCATATATCCTTATAATTGAAGTAACCTATACACTTAAACTGACAAGGGAGTAGCACTGGACACACTCCCTACTTCCATGTTGGCTCCGAAGGAAGATTCCTTCCAGGGAGCAATGTTCTTTGTTGTTTATTGTTTTTTTAGGTGTATATTTTTATGCTTTAGTTTTAGTTTAAATGTTAGTTATAGGTTTAACACAATGCTCATGTCAGAATGTGGGCACATAGGTACAGATCTTATGACCCATGTAGAGTTAGGAACGGAAGAGGTTCATCATTGTATTGTGGTAACTGGGCCTGGGGGTAAGGTTTTCACTGCTAAGGAAATGTCATATATTATACACATAACTAAAATGTTGGTAGAGGGTAGGAGAAGAGTTTTTAATTAAGATGACACACACGACAAGCAACTTACACTTCCTTACAACCAACGCTATGGGACTTAATAGCCAATATAAAAGAAACCTCTGAGGGACTTCAAGCAGAAGAAAGGGGAGATAATATTTGTGCAGGAGACACACTTCACCAGGGGAAGAGAACGTAAAACCTTCATGTTTAAATTTGGAGAGACGTATTATGCCTCAAACACGTCTAAAACAAATGGTTTAGGTATCTTAATTAAGAGAGGCATCCCATTTAGCCTAATTAAGAAATATGCAGATAAACAAGGAAGATACATCATCCTGATAGGGAAACTTTATAATACTGTGGTCACACTGGTGAATGTTTATGCCCCTAACTTAAAGCAGGATATATTTTTTAAACGGGTGGCTAACTTACTCTTAGAAGTGTCCAGGGGTGCGGTGATTATCGGAGGGGATTTTAACCTAACAATGAACCCCATACTAGATAACTCCAATCATATTTCTTCTACACAACATAGGGTGATTAATATGGTAAAGTCACAACTGAGAGACCTTGCTTTGCATGACGCATGGAGAGTGATGTATCCAGATAGGAAGGAATACACTTTTTATTCTAACCCCATCATAGACATTCCAGCATTGACTATTTTCTAGTAAATGTTACCAATTTAACTAGGGTCACACATTTAAAGATACTTTCAAACCCCTGGTCTGATCATTCAGTAGTTAGCTGTGAGCTTAGATGGCCACACATCCCCTGTAAACAATATGCTTGGAGACTGGAAGAGGGTCTAATTGACGATCCGGTTAATTTCCAATGGATAGAAAAAAATCATGACAGAATATTTTACCACTAATACAAAAACAAACCCTAATATAGACATTAGATCTATCTGGGAGGTGCATAAGGCCGTAATAAGGGGGGAAATCATTAGTATACAGGGAGTGCAGAATTATTAGGCAAATGAGTATTTTGACCACATCATCCTCTTTATGCATGTTGTCTTACTCCAAGCTGTATAGGCTCAAAAGCCTACTACCAATTAAGCATATTAGGTGATGTGCATCTCTGTAATGAGAAGGGGTGTGGTCTAATGACATCAACACCCTATATCAGGTGTGCATAATTATTAGGCAACTTCCTTTCCTTTGGCAAAATGGGTCAAAAGAAGGACTTGACAGGCTCAGAAAAGTCAAAAATAGTGAGATATCTTGCAGAGGGATGCAGCACTCTTAAAATTGCAAAGCTTCTGAAGCGTGTTTATCGAACAATCAAGCGTTTCATTCAAAATAGTCAACAGGGTCGCAAGAAGCGTGTGGAAAAACCAAGGCGCAAAATAACTGCTCATGAACTGAGAAAAGTCAAGCGTGCAGCTGCCAAGATGCCACTTGCCACCAGTTTGGCCATATTTCAGAGCTGCAACATCAATGGAGTGCCCAAAAGCACAAGGTGTGCAATACTCAGAGACATGGCCAAGGTAAGAAAGGCTGAAAGACGACCACCACTGAACAAGACACACAAGCTGAAACATCAAGACTGGGCCAAGAAATATCTCAAGACTGATTTTTCTAAGCTTTTATGGACTGATGAAATGAGAGTGAGTCTTGATGGGCCAGATGGATGGGCCCGTGGCTGGATTGGTAAAGGGCAGAGAGATCCAGTCCGACTCAGATGCCAGCAAGGTGGAGGTGGAGTACTGGTTTGGGCTGGTATCATCAAAGATGAGCTTGTGGGGCCTTTTCGGGTTGAGGATGGAGTCAATCTCAACTCCCAGTCCTACTGCCAGTTTCTGGAAGACACCTTCTTCAAGCAGTGGTTCAGGAAGAATTCTGCATCCTTCAAGAAAAACATGATTTTCATGCAGGACAATGCTCCATCGCACGCGTCCAAGTACTCCACAGCGTGGCTGGCAAGAAAGGGTATAAAAGAAGAAAATCTAATGACATGGCCTCCTTGTTCACCTGATCTGAACCCCATTGAGAACCTGTGGTCCATCATCAAATGTGAGATTTACAAGGAGGGAAAACAGTACACCTCTCTGAACAGTGTCTGGGAGGCTGTGGTTGCTGCTGCACGCAATGTTGATGGTGAACAGATCAAAACACTGACAGAATCCATGGATGGCAGGCTTTTGAGTGTCCTTGCAAAGAAAGGTGGCTATATTGGTCTCTGATTTGTTTTTGTTTTGTTTTTGAATGTCAGAAATGTATATTTGTGAATGTTGAGATGTTATATTGGTTTCACTGGTAAAAATAAATAATTGAAATGGGTATATATTTGATTTTTGTTAAGTTGCCTAATAATTATGCACAGTAATAGTCACCTGCACATACAGATATCCCCCTAAAATAGCTATAACTAAAAACAAACTAAAAACTACTTCCAAAACTATTCAGCTTTGATATTAATGAGTTTTTTGGGTTCATTGAGAACATGGTTGTTGTTCAATAATAAAATTAATCCTCAAAAATACAACTTGCCTAATAATTCTGCACTCCCTGTACAGTCCTATCACGCTAAAGAAGGCTTTTGATGACTCGCTACGTGTATTGGAGACCTTGGAAAAACAAAGGGAATCTTGCTCTTCAGATCCGGTCATCCAGCAGAGTATAGCAGAGTGCAAGGCTAAGATCAATTCAATGATGGGGAAGGAATGCAAATCACAGGCATTTAGGATAAAACAGAAATACTTTGAGGGGACAATAAATGTGGATCAATCTTAGCTAGGAAGTTAAAAAGGAAGATAAATAGGAATTATATCCTCACACTTCATAACAGCCAAAATAAGGAGATTCACACCTCAGACCAAATAGCAGAAACTTTTAGGTTGTATTATGAGCAACTATATAACTTAAAAAATGATATAGATAACCCTGCAGATCAGCATAGATACATATGGGAATACCTGAATGCTCTTTCCCTGCCTCATCTAACATTAGAAAAAATATCCACAATGAGTAGCAGCAACAATAGTGTTTATTATATCAACACAGGGTAAACCTCCAGATAGACCTGCAAATTTTCATCCAATTTCGTTATTGAATTCAGATTTGTAAATTTATTCAAAAGTACTAGTGAATAGGCTAGGTTTAGTTTTACAGACTCTGATATTTAATGATCAAGTGGGCTTTATTCAAGCACGTGAGGCAAAGGACAATACAGTCAGGACCATCCACCTTATTAATCATATACAGAACAACAAACCGCCAACAATGGTGGTCTCCACTGACGCGGAAAAAGCTTTTGACCGTGTCAGTTGGCCTTTCTTACGCATGACACTCCAGAAATTCGGGTTGTGTGAAACATTCATATCAAAAGTAATGGCTCTGTACACATCCCCAACAGCCAAAATTAGAGTGAATGGTATTTTCTCAGGCGCTCTTTATATTTCTAATGGGACTAGGCAGGGGTGCCCATTGTCATCCCTGTTGTTCGCATGCGTAGTAGAAACATTGGCAGCAAAAATAAGATCAAATAACTACTGTATGCGGACGATATTCTGTTTTTCCTAACTTCCCCAGTGGAGTCGGTCCCCCCAGCTATTAGAAGAATTAGACAATTTCCACACTGCATCCAACTTTCTAATCAATAAAAATAAATCAGAAATGCTCCCCATACAATGCGAGAAGCCCCTTCTGCAGCAGATACAAGACATTTGCCCGTTTCGAATTCAGACAAATAGTTTAAAATATTTGGGGATTATGTTGGCACCCTCTATTCAGGAGATGTTTGTGCTTAATTATAAAACATTACAGAAATCTTTGATAACAGACATGTCCTCATGGCGTTCCCGACATATTACATGGCTGGGTAGAATCAACACCATAAAGATGAATGTCATGCCACGCATTTTGTATATATTTCAGACCGTGCCCATCCCTTTACCTACAAACTTTGTAACTAAACTGCAGAATGCTATATTTGACTTTATTTGGGACAGACGCAAAGCAAGAATCAATAGAAAACTTATGTGTGTGCATATCAAAAATGGAGGTTTGGGGGTTCACAATTTAAATAAATATAGACAGGCAGTGTTCCTGCAAAGGGTGGTAGATTGGTTCACAAATTACGAACATAAGGCTTGGGTAAAGTTAGAGCAAGTTATTACAGAACAAAGACACCTAGGGGCACTATGCTTGCAGAGGTGTTCAACGCTACCAAAAAAGATTACTCAAAGTGCACTTATTCTAGAAACCATTCAAATATGGGATAAGATTCTAATAGAATGCCCACACGTCTCGTCTAGATCCTCACAGTTGACTCCTCTATCAGATAACATAGATTTTGCACCAGGAGCTGGTTTGCTTAGGGACTCCTACAATACACAGAACCATAGAATCTTTATGATGATACATTTGGGAAATGAGCAACACCTTCGCACTAGTAAAGAACTGACAGAGGATGGGTTTTCTATCTTAAATAACTGGTATGTCCTAAGACAATGCCATTCTTATATGTATAAACATAAAGAGAGAAATAATTTCCTACGCCCACTAACTCCCTTTGAAGTACTATGCAATTCTACTTCTCCTACTGGCAGGACCCTCTCTCTCATATACTCCATCTTACAGGCTTTGTCTAGTGCACCACACTACATAGATAGTTGGGAAAGAGAACTTGGGATAGAGCTGACATACATGGATAGGTCACACATATTCTCATCTGTAATTAGGGTGTCTGCCTCTAGCAAACTGATTGAACTGAACCTCAAAATAATTCAGAGGTGGTATCTTATGCCTGTCAGAATTCATAAATTGTTTCCTTTATGTAGTGAAAAGTGCTAGAGGTGCGGAGGACAGATGGGGACCATGTCAAACTTTTGGTGGACTTGTCCGCCAATTGCTAATTTGTGGGAGGAGATAGTACGAGAAATGTAAAACATGTTGGAGGTCATATTGCCTGTGGACCTGTGCATATGGTTATTTAACATCACCTCAAACAAAATCTCTAAAGACAGAAGGAATTTAATTTTTATAGGCAGCAATAGCATCAAACAATGGGTGGCTAGTTGCTGGAAGAGCAGACAGGTCCCGAGTGTAGCGCAGTGGCTACACACCTTTAGTCAGATACTAGATCTTGAAGAATATAAATATATAGTCAATAGGAAATTAGATATATATGCCCAGATGAAGATGTTATGGGAGGTCTATATAAACTCAAGAACTCAGATGGTACAATGAGAAAATGGGGTCCAATTATAAATGATTTTAAAGGAGACGATGGGCTTAACATTCCGACATTATTTATTTATTTCTTACTCTGTTATTGAGTGTTATAGTTGATGTTATTGTTGAAATGTTTAAAAATGATGACAGCGATATGTGTTGCATGAAAACAATGTATGAACAGTGTGACAATTTTGAGTCTTAACCATGCAAATTGTAACTTGCTTTTTCAATCTCAACAAAGCTGTTTTTGAAAAAAAAAAAAAAAATTGTGAAAAGGATAGAAAAAGGGAAGAAAGGGGAAAGAAAAAGGAAGAGAAGGACTGCGTGGGGGAGAAGAATTAGCGAAATCGGCTATTACAATGGGAGCTTACCAGGGTATCCCAATAAAATGTAATATCTTTGTATATAGATAATGTCCCTTTACTATAATAAGAATATTCCTCCATGGAGAGGAGATCTGTAGTGTTTTGGAACCATTCCGGAATGGATGAGGTCTGCAGAGATTTCCATTTTCGTGCGATCAACGATCTTGTGCTATTTATTCCAATTTGACTTCATCGGATCTTACAAAAAATTTTAGGTTTGTGGTTAAGTAATGCGATTATAAGTAATGCAATTATCTGAGTTAATGTAAAGTATTCCCCTAAAATATTCTGATATACCAATTTAAAATTTCCCCAAAAAGGAGATAACATTTTGCATTGCGACCGTATATGTTACATTGTGTCCCACAGGCCACACCCCCTCCAACAGGTAGAATTGGCATTAAGGTATATTTTTTTTTATAATATCCATGTGGTGAGGTACCAACATAATAATAACTTATGGTTTACTTCCAGAATTCTTAGGGATGAAGAGGATTTGCAGGCATTATAAAATATATTTCTCCATTGTTTGAAGGGATAGGGAAATTCTGAATGCTAATGTGAGACATAAGGGGGTAGAGCTGTACTGGATGGTTCTCCTAATATTTTCTTCACTATAAACAGAGTACCAGGAGGCAGGGAATCAAGAAGGCATAGACGTTCAAAGCCAGTGGGTTTCCTAAGAAAGTCTTTTTTTATATGGCGAGCTTCCTACTAAGGGCCAGATTACAAGTGGAGGGCTTATTTATTGTACACCTGTTATCTGGCAAATTTGCCTATTTACGGGCACGTGATAAATAACAAGCCATTACAAGAGCTCACTGTAGCAATTAGCGCTCAGAAAATTAACCACAGATCAGATCTCTGGATAATTTTCTAAAATTGCCCCAAATGCCCCCAAAATAAAGCAACACTTTCATAAACTACTGCACTAGGTTAAGGATAAGGCAATTATAAGGACCAAATTTGACTTTTTGCCTAGGGTTGTGCCTTCAGATAAGGGAAATTGTGTCCCTTCTTTGTGTCTTAATCCCAAAAATTCATCAGAGAGGCTTCTTCATAATTTGGATGTTGTAAGAGTGTTAACGTATTATGCAGATGCTACTAAGGATTTCAGACAAACTGCTTGTTCACTTTTCTGGTGCCAAGAAAGAGTAGAAAGCTTCTGCCGTTTCTTTGGATTCTTGATTAAAACTTTTGATCAATAAGGCTTACTTGAAGGTAGGACAGCCTAAATGGATTACTTCTCATTCTACCAGATCAGTTGCCACTTCTTGGGCTTTTAAGAATGAGGCTTCAATTGACCAAATTTGTAAGGCAGCTACTTGGAATTTTTTGTATACTTTTTCCAAATTCTATCATTTTTCATCTATCAAGTTTTTGCTTCTTCTGAGGCAGCCTTTGGTAGGAAAGTCCTTCAGTCAGTTGTCTCAAGTTAAATTTGTTTTAGCCTGTTAGTTATTTTTAATTGTGTATTTTAAATAATAATAAAAAAAAATAGATAGTAATACCATGTTTTTTTCCTTTGGTTCTATTTGGGTTGTGGATTTAGTTTCACTGTAAAAAAAGATGTTCTTTATATCCCACCCTTATTATTCATTACTCATGGACTCCACAGCTTGTATATTAGTTCCCAGGAGTAATAGATCCTTAACACTCACCACCTGTATAAAAGAAAACATAATTAATGCTTACCTGATAAATTAATTTCTTTCATCGTGGTGAGAGACCCCATCCTGTTATTTTTCTGGTGATAGTTTATTTCTTTTTACACATCTTTTTTTCCTTGCTCTTATTTCTTTTCCTACCTTTTTTCTTGGCTATATGTCAGACTAGTTTCCAATAAGGTGGGAGGGGTTTTATAGGGCTCTTGGAGTTTGGGAATCTTTGCCTCTTCCTAGTGGCAGGGAAGAGTAATTCCCAGGAGTAATTAATCATGGACTCTCACCACCATGAAAGAAACTAATTTATCAGATAAACATAAGTTTAGGTTTTTTTGCACACTGATTCTGACTACTTGCCTTAAATTCTTCCAATCATGTAAAGAATTAGATGACATTTCTTTCATCCTTTTGTCCTGATGCACAGGGGACCTTTCTATTGTTTGATATGGTCTGTTCCCTTCATGCCTGTATTAAAGAACACAAATTTTTAATATGAAAGAGATAATCTTTTCATCATTTTGTTTTAGATTCTTGAGGGATTATATCTGGCTGTTTCTGTTTTTTCCAGACTATTTCTAGAGCCTGTAAGTAGAAGGTAGCAAGTTTTCAATAGTCTTTGGATATTTTCCAGAAAGACAGTTGTAGTATTTTGGGATTTTTAGACTGATGCTATATCTGAGGAGATTATTTTTACTATGGTCTAGTTTTATCATGAATTTGTTTCTTAGTGTAGATGTTAACATGAATCAATCTGCTTCTGCTAGGTTGTGGAAACAAAATTTAGCTTTCCGTGAAATTTTATATTTTTATTTCTCCCACCTATCTTTTTATATGATTTTACTGCTTTATATTCTGTTCACTGGTAAGTATTACCAGGGAGGGCCAAGATAACTAGAAATTAACACTAAAATAGATGCATTATCCATATCCCTGGGTAATACTTACCAGGCTCCCTACCCCTTTTCCCTAGTCCAACTTTTTTGGCTGGACATCTAGGAAGAGGAAGGGTGGTGTTTAAGGGTAACCTTTACACAGACAACTAGGGAGTGGTCAGTTCTGTCCACAACCCTTGGAGGAGGGTTGTTCACTGATAAGTTTCACCCAAGGGTATGGTTGCTTACAGGGAGTGCAGAATTATTAGGCAAATTAGTATTTTGACCACATCATCCTCTTTATGCATGTTGTCTTACTCCAAGCTGTATAGGCTTGAAAGCCTACTACCAATTAAGCATATTAGGTGATGTGCATCTCTGTAATGAGAAGGGGTGTGGTCTAATGACATCAACACCCTATATAAGGTGTGCATAATTATTAGGCAACTTCCTTTCCTTTGGCAAAATGGGTCAAAAGAAGGACTTGACAGGCTCAGAAAAGTCAAAAATAGTGAGATATCTTGCAGAGTCCTGCATATCATCAACTTATCCCAGCTCATATACCATTGCACAGACAGCTGAAGCCTGCTGTTTATAAAAGTATTTGTTGTTTGACGTAAATCTTCCTTACCGATCACAGACTTAGGCTCCGCCTCAAAATCTACGTCTCTGCTGCAGTTTGTATTCAGCAATTGCTTGGGAGTTAACCGTATCATACAATTTATACTGCTTCTACTATAATCCAGAGCTGGTGGACTGTCAAACTTATACCGCAAGTATACATTATTAAGAATATCAAATATTGCTGTAGTTTGATAGTTTTTTTTACTTAATTTACCAATTACCATATTTAACCTCTCACATACTAGAAGGGAACCGCTTAATTTCCTTGCTGTTCAATGTTTATAGTCTGTTCATACTTTGCCTAGTTACATCTGCAAAGCCAATTCCGTATTAATCCACTTTATGTTGGTTGTTGCTACTTCTTCCATAGTAGTTACTACTTCATAAGTGATAAAAATTCATTATTTTTTATACATATATTCTACAGGGAGTGCAGAATTATTAGGCAAATTAGTATTTTGACCACATCATCGTCTTTATGCATGTTGTCTTACTCCAAGCTGTATAGGCTCGAAAGCCTACTACCAATTAAGCATATTAGGTGATGTGCATTTCTGTAATGAGAAGGGGTGTGGTCTAATGACATCAACACCCTATATCAGGTGTGCATAATTATTAGGCAACTTCCTTTCCTTTGGCAATATGGGTCAAAAGAAGGACTTGACAGGCTCAGAAAAGTCAAAAATAGTGAGATATCTTGCAGAGGGATGCAGCACTCTTAAAATTGCAAAGCTTCTGAAGCGTGATCATCGAACAATCAAGCGTTTCATTCAAAATAGTCAACAGGGTCGCAAGAAGCGTGTGGAAAAACCAAGGCGCAAAATAACTGCCCATGAACTGAGAAAAGTCAAGCGTGCAGCTGCCAAGATGCCACTTGCCACCAGTTTGGCCATATTTCAGAGCTGCAACATCACTGGAGTGCCCAAAAGCACAAGGTGTGCAATACTCAGAGACATGGCCAAGGTAAGAAAGGCTGAAAGACGACCACCACTGAACAAGACACACAAGCTGAAACGTCAAGACTGGGCCAAGAAATATCTCAAGACTGATTTTTCTAAGCTTTTATGGACTGATGAAATGAGAGTGAGTCTTGATGGGCCAGATGGATGGGCCCGTGGCTGGATTGGTAAAGGGCAGAGAGCTCCAGTCTGACTCAGACGCCAGCAAGGTGGAGGTGGAGTACTGGTTTGGGCTGGTATCATCAAAGATGAGCTTGTGGGGCCTTTTCGGGTTGAGGATGGAGTCAAGCTCAATTCCCAGTCCTACTGCCAGTTTCTGGAAGACACCTTCTTCAAGCAGTGGTACAGGAAGAAGTCTGCATCCTTCAAGAAAAACATGATTTTCATGCAGGACAATGCTCCATCACACGCGTCCAAGTACTCCACAGTGTGGCTGGCAAGAAAGGGAATTAAAGAAGAAAATCTAATGACATGGCCTCCTTGTTCACCTGATCTGAACCCCATTGAGAACCTGTGGTCCATCATCAAATGTGAGATTTACAAGGAGGGAAAACAGTACACCTCTCTGAACAGTGTCTGGGAGGCTGTGGTTGCTGCTGCACACAATGTTGATGGTGAACAGATCAAAACACTGACAGAATCCATGGATGGCAGGCTTTTGAGTGTCCTTGCAAGGAAAGGTGGCTATATTGGTCTCTGATTTGTTTTTGTTTTGTTTTTGAATGTCAGAATTGTATATTTGTGAATGTTGAGATGTTATATTGGTTTCACTGGTAAAAATAAATAATTGAAATGGGTATATATTTGTTTTTTGTTAAGTTGCCTAATAATTATGCACAGTAATAGTCACCTGCACACACGGATATCCCCCTAAAATAGCTATAACTAAAAACAAACTAAAAACTACTTCCAAAACTATTCAGCTTTGATATTAATGAGTTTTTTGGGTTAATTGAGAACATGGTTGTTGTTCAATAATAAAATTAATCCTCAAAAATACAACTTGCCTAATAATTCTGCACTACCTGTATATTTTGGTGTTAATTTCTCGTTTTGTCTCTGGTTATTTGGAGCAGACTCTCCATCATCCAGTTGTCTTTATCCTTGAGGTATGAAGTTATGGTGTGTTTATATATCTATGATTGATATAATATTGCAATCCCCAAGATATTTTCAATCTGGCCTTAGGTTTGATGTACATGCGTGACTCCACACATGCTTTTATGTCTTAAAGGGACAGTAAAGTCAAAACTAAACTTTCATGATTCAGATAGGGCATGCAATTTTAAACAACCTTCCAATTTATTATTATCATCAAATTTGCTTTGTTCCCTTGGTGGTATTTTTGAAAAGCTAAACCTAGCTAGGCTCAAACTTATTTCTAAACAGTTGAAAACTGCCTCCTAGCTCAGAGCATTATGAAAGTTTTTCACAGTTAGACTGTGCTAGTTCACATGTGTCATATAGATAACATTGTGCTCACTCCCGTGAAGTTATTTAGGAGTCTTCACTGATTGACTACACTGCATGTCTGTCAAAGGCACTTAGATAAGGAGGCTGTCTGCAAAGGCTTAGATACAAGGTAATCACAGAGGTAAAAAGTATATTAATATAACTCTGTTGGTTATGCAAAAACAGGGAATGGATAATAAAGGGATTATCTATCTTTTTAAATAAGAAAAATGTTGGTGTATTCTGTCCCTTTAAACTTCTGTCTTCAAAATCCAATTTTTGAGTTATTTTCTGACCATAGTAGAGGAACTGCACCAAAGAAAGAATGAATCATTACTGGTAGAGCTACTCATATCTGTATTATCAAATTAACAATTAGCACATGCCTTCTACAATCATAATCGTACAAATGCATTATAATATGTAAAATGTTTCATTTCCTTGAATAAATAAAATATCATTTTTATTACGAACATCCACAACATGTTTTGCTGACAATATTAGCTTTAATAAATCTAGAATGATGCAAAAAGTTTGTAAATTAAACCTACATATTTGGGATCAAATTATACAAATAAAAAATTGTCTGGCATTCAGTAAATATGAATGCCACTCTAATGAACTATATAATATAAGAAACTTTCTCTTTAAATAACATAATAGTCTAGAAGTATACTCCGGAAACTTTGGGTCTTTTGGAATAACACAGGTAATTCAACCTAACAAATTAAGTAAAAGCTTTTCCATGAAACTAATAGTTGCTAGGGGAAACATGCTTCTCCTAATTTGTGCAAATTGCAAAAAAACAAACCTCTATAACTCAGCTGTTTGTTTTCTTCTTTGGAATAGCCAATGACTAACCTCAGAGACATTCAAAATACTATCCTAAATTAGAAAAAAAAAACAGGTATATGACTCAGCGAAGGTAAAATTACAAAAATAAAAATATCTAAATTTGATAGGAGGTTTTTTACATACAGTTATTTTTTCATAGTCTCTAAAGCTCTGTCACTTTATAAAGTGTTTTTTCCTTAAAATTGAAACTTTTAAGATAAATGAAGATTTATCTTCTGGGGAAATTTATCTTTGACTATTGCACTGTATATAAAAACAGGTTTAGAGAAAATAAATATCAAAACAACTTGTTTGCACAATACTAATATTCAGTAACAATAAAATAGTCGTAAAGCTTTGTTTTAAATGTCTGAAAACAAACTGTTGTAAACCGTTTAAAAAACAAATCATTGCTATTTTAAGATAGATACATATTACATTATTTTTCAAACTTCTATATGGAGATAAAAAGTATAATAAACAAAAACAAAGACTAATAGATTTATATTGTTGATTCCTATTTGCCGCTGCTCTTGCACTGACACACGGTCTGAACTTCTCTGGTTATTTAATATGGTTTGTTCATTGGATTCATCTACTGTCTCACCCCTGACATTAGCAGCTATGTGCACTGCTCCTCTGCATATTGATTAATGGCTCTGTTTCCTGATTCTGCTTTCTGCTTTTCCAATGTTACTGTCATTTGGTGTTGACTTATCCTCTGACTTTAACATTGACTTTCCTACCTCAACTCTAATTGCAACAAGCTGCCAGTAAGTTGCCTTTCAAATATTACATAGCAACTAGGATACATCACAAATCTCTTTGATGATCTAGATCATTCAAGTTTCTATTTTTTTTTTTTATAACTTTTTTTAGGTTCCATAGGTTCCAGTTGATCCATGAAGAATAGTGTTTTTCACAAGAAGTTTCACAAAATCTGGATTTTGGTGCATTTGTTCTTGTTCAAGAATAAGCTCAGGGAATTTAACTCAATGTGTTATTTCCAACTAATATAGATATATATTTAACTATAATTTGAGGCTTCCTCTTTTCAAAGTGCAATAGTACTGTCATTATCGTTTGGAACCAAATCGGAACTAGATCAGTTTAGGTCTGCTTTAGACTTGATGAATACTTACATCCATTCTTTGCAGAGGAAAACTTTCATTATCAATGCATGGTTGTTCCCTCTTGATCAAATAGTGTATAAAGTGTGAAAAGACTGATGCAAGATGAAGTGTGTCAAGGAATTTGCATCATATATGACAGGAATTTCATTAAATACTTGCTTGAGAACCATGGAATATTGCAATCCTGGAATAAGTATGAAGAAGGTATGATAGGAATAGACCTCTAATATTTATAATTAATCCCTCAAATGTCTTTTGTGATTGTCAAAATGTTGCAACTGCAATATTGTTGTGGTCAGTATGTGGCGGCAGCAATGTCGCCTGCGCAGGAATTTTGCAGTTAACATTGCTTCCATGAGGCAAGTTTCTTTTAACACTTTGGATGCCAGAGAATGCTGCAAAGGATATGTTGCTCCTAAATGCATTAAAGTATTCAATGCTAAACCCAAACCTAACAGTTACGGCTATTCCTTAACCCTAAATTTAAATAAGGTTAAGATTATTGATTGACATTTTTGCAATGGGCTTTCAAGGGCTATAAGATCTTCATTCAGATCTCCTACTGCAGCTTCCAAGCCACAACATTTTGTTCAGTGATCTTGAATCCATGACATTTGTGAGTGCCTCACTTGATTCTCCCTTCATGTCATTACTGTCAATATCCCTTCCATTAGATTCTGACTGTCCCTCTAGCTTCCTCTTTGTTTTGTCTGGGTCTCTGCAGTTTGTGTCCACATCTCACTCACTGCTAAGATTTCTGTTTTCTGATTTTTTTGTTTTTTTTATTTCATTACAAAATACACAGACAGAGTGGTTTAGAGGAGGTGATTATCACCCACAACAAACACATAGGCCTCTATTTATCAAACCGTCAACCGCAAATACGCTGGAATTCCGCTGATTCGCCTTAGCTATCAAGCCCTACAGACCGGCAAAAGTAAAATCTAGTGACGTAACATACAATCCGCTGGACTCAATCCGACACAGATCAATGGTTACGTCACTCCAGATGTTCCGAACGCAAGTTCGGCACAATCTGACTACTTTTGCTAGTTATCAAAGAACAACCAGGTACGCTCGCCACTATTCCGGCCAAGCGTACCTGGCTTTCAATCCGCCGCCCTGGAGGTGGCGGATCCCATAGGAATCAATGGGAGTCTGACAGCAGCGAAAGCTCATGTTCGCTGCTGCCCGATATCCCATTGATTCCTATGGGAAGTGTCTGCACCTAACACCCTAACATGTACCCCGAGTCTAAACACCCCTAATCTGCCCCCCTACACCGCCGCCACCTACTTTATACTTATTAACCCCTAAACCGCCGCACCTCCACGCCGCCACGCCACCACCTACATTATACGTATTAACGATAAATGTGGTGGAGAGGTGAGAGCCAGCAAGGCTGAGGTTAAGGCAAAATATATTAATAAATACTAAATAATATTAAAAACTATTAAAAATATTATGTCCGTATTGGCAAATGCAAGCATAAAAGGGATAAAAGTATAAGAAGTTTATTATGTAACATATAATACAAAATATCATGGATCCATGTTACAAAATTAAATAAAACATCATAAAAATGCTGATAAAAACCAAATGGTGAAAAACTGTCCTGCGGTAGTTAACTGGGTCGTGATTCGTGAAGTTGACCACGTATAGCAATAAAAGTCCAATTGATGGTGAATCCTACTATGGCATGAATGACATAAAAAAGGTGAAACACTCGTGAAAAAAAATGAGTTCATAATAAAATAGAAAAAATGAGTGTATCAATAGTTGTTATAAACTGTGAAAGATTGTCCAAAAATATGAAAAAATTACAAAGTACAAAAGACAAGTGCAAAAAATATATGCATAAAATTGAAGTTAATCAGATATAGTGGAGATAGATGGTGAGTAGAAATGTGTAATCCGAGTGTGTTAAGAGTCCTTGGCAAACGAAAAATGTTCAAGTGGCTCCAAAATAGATGTTCTAAGAAATCTGTGGAAAAAATAAATAAACAGAGCTCTAAACAATGTATTCAAGGAGTAACTGTATTGGTATTGAACTTACTTTGGTTAAGTCGACGCGTTTCGGCCTCAGTATAGGCCTTTATCAAGACTGATTAACCAAAGTAATTTGTGGCCCTATATAGGGTATCATAACCAATCTGTTTGTTTACAATTGGCTCAAAAAAATAGGCTCTGCCCACTTCCTGTTGGAGTGTCTTATGGGTATGGGCATATAAGTATTAACCCCTAAACTGCCACTCCTGGACCCCGCCGCCACCTACATTATACCTATTAACCCCTAATCTGCCGCTCCCTATACTGCCGCCACCTACATGAAGTTATTAACCCCTATCCTGCCGATCCTGGCCCCTGCTGCAAAAAAATTAATTGTTTAACCCCTAAACCGCCGCTCCCGGAGCCTACCGCCACCTACATTACATTTATTAACCCCTAATCTGCCCCCCCTACACCGCAGCCACCTACATTATATCTATTAACCCCTAAACCTAAATCTAACCTTAACACCCCCTAATTTAAATATAATCTAAATTAATCTAAATAAATATTCCTATAATTAAATAAATTAATCCTATTTAAAACGTAATACTTACCTATAAAATAAACCCTAAGATAGCTACAATATAAGTAATAATTACATTGTAGCTATTTTAGGGTTTATTTTTATTTTACAGGCAACTTTGTATTTATTTTAACTAGGTACAATAGCTATTAAATAGTTATTAACTATTTAATAGCTGCCTAGTTAAAATAACTACAAATGCACCTGTAAAATAAATCCTAACCTAAGTTACAATTACACCTAACACAATACTACAATTAAATAAATTAAATGAATTAACTGCAATTACCTAACATTAAATAAAATTAACTAAAATTAACTAAAGTACAAAAAAAACACACTAATTACAGAAAATAAAAAAATTACAAGAAGTTTAAACTAATTACACCTAATCTAAGCCCCCTAATAAAATAAAAAAGCCCCCCAAAATAATAAAATTCCCTACCCTAAACTAAATTACAAATAGCCCTTAAAAGGGCCTTTTGCAGGGCATTGCCCCAAAGTAATCAGCTCTTTTACCTGAAAAAAAAAGAAATACAACCCCCCAACATTAAAACCCACCACCCACACACCCAACCCTACTCTAAAACCCATCCAAACCCCCCTTAAAAAAACCTAACACTACCCCCTTGAAGATCACCCTACCTTGAGCCGTCTTCACCCAGCCGGGCAGAAGTCTTCATCCGATCCAGCCAGAAGTCTTCATCGAATCCGGGCAGAAGAGGTCCTCCAGATTAGGGGTTAATAAATGTAATGTAGATGGCGGCGGTGTAGGGGGGGCAGGATAGGGGTTAATAAATGTAATGTAGGTGGTGGTGGGCTCCCGGTGCGGCGGTTTAGGGGTTAAACAATTTATTTAGTTGCAGCGGGGTCCGGGATCGGAAGGATAGGCGTTAATAACTTTATGTAGATGGCGGCAGTATAGGGGGCGGCAGATTAGGGGTTAATAGGTATAATGTAGGTGGCGGCGGGGTCCGGGAGCGGCGGTTTAGGGGTTAATATATTTATTAGAGTTGTGGCGGGGTCCGGGAGCGGCAGTTTAGGGGTTATTAAGTTTATTTAGATGTGGGGGGCTCCGGGAGCGGCGGTTTAGGGGGTATAACAGTATAGTATAGTGTGGGTGCTTAGTGACAGGGTAGCAAGAAAGCTGCGAATAAGCTGATGAGCAACGAGATCGATGACTGTTAGTTAACAACAGTCCGTTGGTCATCGCATCGTACTTGGTGCGCGGCTTTTTGACAGCTTTCTTGATAAATTTGGCGAACGTATTCAGGTCCGCGGCGGCAATGTTAGGCGAGCCTATTGGGGCCGGTGAATGCATGAAAGTAGACAGCTTGTTAAATAGAGGCCATAGTCTTGCAAATAAAATTCCAATAACAATTATTTTATTGACAGCTCTTCTGATCATCAACAAAAGTTGCAAGGACAATTTTCTTTAGAAAGAAAACAAGAAGATACGATCTCTTTTCTTTTTTTTAAATGAATTTATTTCATGCTGTTTCTGTCTCTACTTTCTGATCTGAGATTGTCTAGGTCTATATTTCCTGCATAGTGCAAACATTTGAAAACAAGAGATTATAGTGGGGTAGGAAGGGGCGCTGAACTGCAAAAAGTATATAACTAAGACCTTTGCATTAATTTATATTTAGTTGGGGTAGAGAATACCAATATTAAATCTTATATGAGGTGTGATGGTAAAATAAAATAAAATAAAATAATATAATAATCTTCTATCTTTTAGTTGGGGTAGAGAATACCAATAATATGAGGTTCAAGGTGTGATGATAAAATAAATTAGTATAATAATCTTCTATCTTTGCAGTGGTAATACAATGTGTGCTGCGTAGAAAGCTACTTAGTGAAAGTGCTAGGAGCCGGCCCATTTTTTAGTTTAGCACCTTGGTAGAGCTGCTGATTGGTTTGCTACATTTAGCCACAAATCAGCAAGTGCTACCCATGTGCTGAACAAAAAATGGTCTGGCTCTAAAGCTTACAGTACTGCTTTTTCAAATCAAGATAGCATGAGAACAAAGAAAAATTGATAATAGGAGTAAATTAGAAAGGTGCTTAAAATCTCATGCTCTATCTGAATCATGAAAGAAAAAAAATGGGTTTAGTATCCCTTTAATATATTTATTATAATGGCGGCGATGTCCGGTTTGGCAGATTAGGGGTTAAAAATTGTATTTTAGTGTTTGCGATGTGGGGGGGCCTCGGTTTAGGGGTTAATAGGTAGTTTATGGGTGTTAGTGTACTTTTTAGCACTTTAGTTAAGAGTTTTATGTTACGGCGTTGTAGTGTAAAACTCTTAACTACTGACTTTAAAATGCGGTACCAGGCTTGACAGGAGAGGGTCTACCACTCACTTTTTTGAAGACTCGTAATACCGGCATTAGGAAAATCCCTTTGAAAAAATAGGATACGCAATTTACTTAAGTGGATTTGCGGTATTTTCGAGTCTGGCCAAAAAAGTGAGCGGTACACCTGTCATTTCAAGACTCGTAATACCAGCCGGCGTTAAAAAAGCAGCGTTGGGACCTCTCAACGCTGCTTTTTTAAGCTAACGCAGGACTCATAATCTAGGCGTCCCTTTTTTTACTTTACACAGTGTAAAATGTATTTTTTTTAGAATTGACAGGTTTTTAACATTCTTTTTTTTTATTGCAGCTACAAGTTCTCACTGTTATGAAAATGTTATAATATTGAGACTGCACTGTAGAAAACGTTATATTAATATAGAACCCGTTTTCCATAGTGGGATCTCAATATTATATGTATAACACATTCAAGATAGTAAGAACTTATATTGGCAATAAAAACAGAATATTAAAAAACCTGTCAATTACAAAAAAAGCACTTGATAAAACTAGAATGTCATGGCTACAGTCTTTTACTAAATATTAATATTGTGAGCACAAAATCATCTTCCTAAAAATGAAAAAACACATTTTAAAATAACGACAATACTTAAAATAAATATTATAGCTTTATACAATAAAATACATATAAATAAAACATTGTATCGATATGTAAAATTCCCCCACGGCTTCTATAGGCATGATAGTAATTTTTATTTGTTATTTATTAAAGGGACATAAAACCCAAAGTGTTTATTCCATGATTCAGATAGAACAAACTAATTTTTTAACAACTTTCCAATCTACTGGCACTTTCCCTTGTTTGGGTTGTGCCAGTTGCAGCGCAGTGATTAAAGGTAAAGATTTCCTCATCCCTTAACAGGTAGAAAGTTTAGGATTAGGGAACATTACACGTGTGACTCATCCTATGTCGTCTACCTTATAAAGTGTCCCTGTTCAAGAATTTATTTGGGTGAGACGACCAGAAAGGTGAGAGATAGGATGAGTCAACACAGGTCTAATATCCGTTGTGGAGATCTAAATGCCCCAGTATCCAGTCATTTTTTAGAGGCTGGGCACAATATAAGCCAACTTAGGTGGCAAATCATTGATGGTATAGGTAAATTACGCAGAGGGGGTAATAGGGAACAACTATTGAAACAAAAGTAATCCTTTTGGATCCATAAACTTAATACTATGGTCCCTGTAGGTCTAAATAGGGAATTAGATTTTGCTGTGTTTCTTTAAGGTCAATATTTAGAGGCTTCTGTCCGGTATAGGTATTTTTATTGGTTTGCACTTTAAGAATGATTTATTAATAAGAGTATGGTATAGAAATAAAGTAATTGGCTTTTTGTAGAATGTATTACTGCATTATGTTAGCTAGGTGGCGCTATACTATTATGATCTGTATGAGTGTATGAAGGGTTAAATGTTTCCCTATAAAGGCTCAGTGCACACCTGTTTGTCTTATGCATGATTAAGGGAATTGCTCCCGAAACGTTGCATATGTTTGTACCTGTAACAATAATATATTTCTAAGGTTTATTTACAAAATTTGGTGCTGTGGATTCTTACACTTGGATATTGGAGAGGATAGCAGTCTCCTCTGTACCACTGGCAACCAGAAACACAAAGGAAAAAAAGTGCTGTTTGTGAATTGTTTGGTGCTGTTTGCATTTCTTGTACTGCATTACATACCTGCACCTATATCTGTTGAAATTTAACAAGAATGGATAAATTACCAAAAACAGATGGTACAATTACTTTTACCTATACTGAGGTGGATGCTGCAAGAATTACCACGTTAATAAGAGAGTCAAGAGAGTTCCTTAAGGAAGCCCCATGTGAAGAGAAACATGAATGAATATGAAAAGCTAAGTAGGAGAAATATGGCATGGGAACTACATGCAATAACATTAGCTGAATATTTTCGTGTGAAACGCATTCCAAGAGGTCTTCTGATGAATACTAAACCCACACTACTGAAGGATAATACAGAATATTGTAACAAATTTGAGGCCATATTAAATAAATGTTCCAATGATATTATAGTGCTCACAGTTGATACGCTGCAACAGGAGATAGAAAAACAGCAAATACTCATCGACCAGGGTGAAGAAGAGTTGAGTCAAATCTTACCCTTTGAAGATTTTGAAAAGAAGATCAAGGAAGTCGATGATAAGATTTCTGCCCTAAAAAAGGAGATCCAGGATCGTAAAAGGTCAAAGTTCCTAAGGGATGAATTGGATTATCAGCAAGGCAAGGTCTACACATGGCTTTCTGAAGGATTGGACACAGAGATCAGCTGGCTTCAGGGGTCGGAGGTACGGTCACGGATGTGGACGTCATACACAGGCGACAAGGGAAGAAGTGAACAGCTCTGATTCTTCTAGCTGTTCCAGTTTTTTGGATTCGAGTGACGAAACAGTGAGGTCATCAGGCGAGGCCACAGGGGAGGCCATAAGCGCCGAAAAGGATGCAGTACGCCGCAAACAACCATCGAGAGAGGCCAACAGAAAGAAAACATCCCACAGCAAGTAACCAACGTTATTAATGTGTCTAATATACCATTGACTGAGAGTGAAAATACACTTTTGAATAAGGGATTGACTTTTTGCCCCATTAAGGACATTGATCTTATTGAGTTGGATAAGAACATGTTTAGATTCTTTAGAACCTTAAAATTGAAAGCTTTTTTTTGCACATAAAGATATAGTAAATGTAACACAAAATGTTTCTACAGTTCTGCTAGAGGGAAATCGAATTTAAAGGCAACTGGTTTGTATAAAAAAAAGCACCTTTGTTCCTCCAGACAGTAATAGCAGTGTTGAAATCTTCACAAAATTGGTTAAACATGATTTGGATAAATTGAAAGAGAAAGTGAAGCGTCTGCCAAAGAAATGTAAGCCAAATTTGTCTAGGGATCAATGTACTGCTATCAGTGATTTAAAATCTAAAGAGTTCACCATTAGAAGGGCTGATAAGGGAGGTGCCACAGTACTATTGAAGAATGATTTTTATGTGGCAGAGACAGAGAGTCAGTTAAAAGATACCACGACATACAGAACTTTGAATGGAAACCCGGCATTTAAAATACAAAATGAGATTAGGAGTATTTTTGACAAGGCATCATTAAGAAACATAATTGATAAATCTCTATCTGATTATTTGTTTATAGAATGGCCAAAAAACCCAATCTTTTACACAGTACATAAAAGTTTGGATAGACCCCCAGGACGCCCTACTGTGGCAGGGGTCAAATCTGTCTCTCTTCACTAACATTGCCACGTATTTAGATAAACTGCTTCAACCAGAGGTTTTAAAATTAACATTTTACATTAAAGATACCAGTGACTTTCTAGGTAAGCTTAAAGATCTCCCTATGCAAAATACTAAATATATATTATTTACCCTAGATGTGTGTAGTTTGTACACGGTTATAACCCATGAAAGTGGAATAGGATCTAGTATGTGTGCTTTGAAAAGCACTGGTATTTATACTGAACCTCAACTACAGTTTATAGAGGAATTGATGAGAATTGTGTTATATCATAATTATTAACTTTTTGCAGATGACTGGTATGAACAGGCAAGGGGCACAGCAATGAGTTCCAATGTCGCCCCATCATGCGCCAACCTATTCATGGGACAAATTGAAGAGAAATTTGTATATGAAAATGTATTATTTAAACGCTATGGAGCAGCCTGGTGATGCTTCATAGATGATGTGTTTGGCGTGTGGTGGGCTGACATTGGAGCCCTTTTGTCTTTTGTTGAACAGCTCAATAATGCAGTCAATGGTGTGAAATTTACTGTTTCCTTCAGTGAGGAGATTATTATATTTTTAGACACTGTAATATATAGGAATTTAAGTGGTTTGTTAAGTGTTGATATTCACAAAAAACCCACTGACAGAAACACATTATTGGCATATGATAGTTATCACCCTGATCGGCTAAAGAATTCTCTTCCATGCAGCCAGATGCTGAGAGTTAAAAGAATAGTAACTGACAGTTCTTTATTGGAACAGAGACTGATAGAAATGGCTATGAAGTTTGAGGATAGAGGATATCCATGCTCTATGGTAAATGAAGAGAGAAGAGTTTTAGAAGAAGAATTAAACAGAAATAGAAAAGAAAAAAAGTCACAACACAAAGTTTGTGTCACTCAGCATAACCTCTACAGCAAGGATATCTCTAGGATTATATACAAACATTGGAATATTTTGAAGGATTGCAATTCTGACATCATAGCCTTTAAAGACCTCCCTATGATGGCCTACAGGAGGGTACCTAATTTAAAAGATATTTTAGTTAAGAGTGATGTGGGCCCCAGCAAAGTACAGAGTCAAACCTACATTACATCTAAAAATACTGGCACTTTCCCTTGTTTGGGTTGTGCCAGTTGCAGCGCAGTGATTAAAGGTAAAGATGTTATGCATCCCTTAACAGGTAGAAAGTTTAGGATTAGAGAACATTACACGTGTGACTCATCCTATGTCGTCTACCTTATAAAATGTACCTGTTCAAGAATTTATTTGGGTGAGACGACCAGAAAGGTGAGAGATAGGATGAGTCAACACAGGTCTAATTTCCGTTGTGGAGATCTAAATGCCCCAGTATCCAGTCATTTTTTAGAGGCTGGGCACAATATAAGCCAACGTAGGTGGCAAATCATTGATTATATAGGTAAATTACGCAGAGGGGGTAATAGGGAACAACTATTGAAACAAAAAAATTAATACTATGGTCCCTGTAGGTCTAAATAGGGAATTAGATTTTGCTATTTTTCTTTAAGGTCAATATTTAGCGGCATCTGTCCGGTATAGGTATTTTTAATTGGTTTGCACTTGGTTTGCACTTTAAGAATGAGTTATTAATAAGAGTATGGTATAGAAATAAAGTAATTGGCTTTTTTGTAGAATGTATTACTGCATTATGTTAGCCAGGTGGCGTTATACTATTACTATCTGTATGAGTGTACAATATAAGCCAACTTAGGTGGCAAATCATTGATGGTATAGGTAAATTACGCAGAGGGGGTAACAGGGAACAACTATTGAAACAAAAGAAATCCTTTTGGATCCATAAACTTAATACTATGGTCCCTGTAGGTATAAATAGGGAATTAGATTTTGCTGTGTTTCTTTAAGGTCAATATTTAGCAGCTTCTGTCCGGTATAGGTATTTTTAATTGGTTTGCACTTTAAGAATGATTTATTAATAAGAGTATGGTATAGAAATAAAGTAATTGCCTTTTTTTGTAGAATGTATTACTGCATTATGTTAGCTAGGTGGCGCTATACTATTATGATTTGTATAAGTGTATGAAGGGTTAAATGTTTCCCTATAGGCTCAGTGCACACCTGTTTGTCTTAGGCATGATTAAGGGAATTGCTCCCGAAACGTTGCATATGTTTGTACGTGTAACAATAATACATTTCTAAGGTTTATTTACAAAATTTGGTGCTGTGGATTCTTACACTTGGATATTGGAGAGGATAGCAGTCTCCTCTGTACCACTGGCAACCAGAAACACAAAGGAAAAAAGGTGCTGTTTGTGAATTGTTTGGTGCTATTTTTTTATTTTTCTGAGTTTTCTTGATATGCTTTGTTGAAAAGCAAGACGGAAAGATTAGGCGCATACACATGTCTGTAGCACTATAGTTTTGCAGCAATGTTATACATTAGCAAGAGCACTAGATGGCTGCACTATTACTGTTATGTAGTGCTCCAGACATGCGCACGCTTTCTATCTAGATATCTCTTCAACAAAGAATAACACGAGAACTAAGCAAATTTTGATAATAGAAGAAAATTTGAAACTTTTTTTTACAATTACATGCTCTGGGGCTGATTTATCAAGCCACATATGCATTTAAATGCATCTGTTTCCGCACAAGCCTTTTGTTTCTGCGTGAGCCTTCTTAAAGTGAAGGTAAAGTTGAAAAAATACCAATTGACAAAATAGGTAATAGCATGCGCCTAATGTGTTTGTGATAGTAGTAGTTTAAACAAATAGTAAAATGATGATAATATAGGGAATGTGTAAATATAAATAAAATACTCGTGTAAGTTGTGAATTTTTTTTTTAAATGTGATATGAATCAAATCCGCTGAAAAGTGTTACCAATTAAATAGGTGTAGATTAACTAGAAAATGTATATATGTATATACCACCAATGTAATAAATGCACAATACAGTATTGGTTAATAAAAATCAATTCATAAAAAATATGTATAAAAGGGAACCAAAAACAAAAAAAAAATAATATATATTAGATATATATACTGGTGATCAAACGATTTATCGTGGTATAAGTCCCATAAAATAAGGTGCTAAAAAGTGATGCCGACAAGTGTTAATGTCTCTGAAACAATGTTTCTTTCAAACTTATCGTGATAAAGATGTTTTGTAGTCAGGAGGATTTCCAATATAGTAAACAGGATTTCCAATATTGCAGGCAGCTGGTCTTTGGTATGTCTGATCGAAAACACAGTCTCTAGAAATGGTAAAAAGAAAGACAGCGCCTCATAGTGCAAGTGGGTTCCAACAGTAATGGATCACAGTGAGAAAATAGACAAGTGGTAGTATACTCACAAGGATGTTGGCACCTTTGTTGAAAATGGTGCAAATGGGCAGACTGACATTTAAATCAGCAGTCAGTACGCTGGAGCCAAATAGATTCGGATCCGAATCTATTTGGCTCCAGCGTACTGACTGCTGATTTAAATGTCAGTCTGCCCATTTGCACAATTTTCAACAAAGGTGCCAACATCCTTGTGAGTATACTACCACTTGTCTATTTTCTCACTGTGATCCATTACTGTTGGAACCCACTTGCACTATGAGGCGCTGTCTTTCTTTTTACCATTTCTGAAGGTAAAGTTACCTTGATGACGATCTCAAATATTCTTCTTTGTTCCAAATTAATATGAGTTTAATTCATGATTTATTTTTAAATTGATTGTAAATAAAGAAATCAGCGTTTTAACTCCGCTTTTGTCGGTCTGCAAATTCAACCCGTTTTTTTATTATTTTTTTCTGTCACGATCACGTGTTTATATCGTCCAATTGAAAATCTGGCCGCTAGGCGGCCGTCAATCCATGTCATCAGCCTAGTAGATGTACTGCGCATGCGCTACAATTTATTTCGGCAGCTCTGAACCCATGTGCGCTCCAGTTTCGCACATGCGTACTTGTTTAATTTCGTAATTGGCATATCAAAAGATAAAATTAGAGTGAGCTACATGTATTGCTTGAATAGGATATGCAGGAAATGAATGGAACGAATAGACAATCGCAAGTATGCAGCTGATATCTCTGACAATATAATAGTCAATGAATATATTAATTCATTGATTACTATGTATCAACTGCAATTGGCGCATGTGCAGTTGTAAACAACTTCGTGAACGTGCATTGGAGAGGCAAAGAGAGCGGGTGAGACCGCTGAAGACGTCACACTGAGGATTACAAGGAAGTAGCAGATGGGAGGAGTCGGCTGCAAGAGGGTACAGATTTTGAATTGTAACTATTCTAAAAACTATAGCTAAAATATTTTTAAAAAGTTAGCGACTGGAATAAGGTACTATAGATAAATGCTTAGTCAATTTCAATAGCTGAAAAATTTACCTTCACTTTAAGACCGCTGCTCCTTAACTCGTCCGCCACCTCTGAGGCGGCGGACAGCAATCAGCCCGATTGGATATGATCGGGTTGATTGACACCCCTGCTAGCGGTCGATTGGCCACGAATCTGCAGGGGGCGGCACTGCACAAGCATTTCAGCATTTCACCAATTTATCGATGTGCGGCGGACATGATCCGTTAAAGCAGGTCATGTCCGTCCGCACAATGTTGAATTGGTCCCTCTATCTAACTCATGAAAGGAAAATTTTGGGTGTCATGTCCATTTTACAAGGTAGATTGCAGACAAAATGAATATATAAGCGATCTGTTGGAGTTTCATGAACATAACATGGGATAAACCTGTATTTTAATGGGGAAACAAAACCATGAATTTCTAATTTTAAAAAATACTATCCTCCATGTGTTCCCTCTAAGGCCAGATTCTGTGAGCGGCCCAGCAGTGAAATAGTTAATAAGATAACCATACCTTGCTGTCTGTGTAGTGTTTGCTAACTACAGGATGTGGTTCACCAATTAACTGTTTCACTGCTGGGCCGCTCACAAAGTCTGGCCTTAGAGGGAACACTGCTATCCTCTTATGTTAGATGCACCTTTTCAGCCATATCAGTCTCGCCAGCTTTTCAGTGGCGAGATTTTAAATTGTGAGAAATCTATTGAATGTGCAGTGAATATTAATTTACATATGTAGTTTTAGATCTGTTACTCCACAGAAACCATTTTTGGTTTAGTGACTGCACAGTCTGTGTTGTATAAATATATACAACGCAAACCCCCCCACCTACATCAGGATCCGATATCACTGGTGATGTTGGCTGACTTCTGCTGAAACTGCAATTCCTATTATTTCCTATAGAAGGCACATTGCCCCTCAACGGAACAGAGAAGGTCACCCCAATGTCTATTAAAATATCTCTGTACCCACGGATTGTGAGATTAGTGCGGCCAAAAAGTAAATTTCTTGTAGCTCTGACAATGTTTTTATCATCAGGACCCAAAAGAAATATCTGATTTCTACTTTGGCTTTGAGTAGGATATTTTTTCTTTTTGAGGTTCAATTAGAAACCTTCTTTTGGATCAACAGTAGCAATAGAAATATGTAAAAGGTTTAACTTAATTGACAAGTCTTTTTTTCAACCAATATTTATATAGTAACTATGTAATATGTTAGATCATGTATTATTTCACTATTGCTTACATATAATTATGTGTTTAACTCCTACAAAGGTTAAAGGCAGAGTAATGCAAACGCCAGACTACAAGTGTAGTGCTAAATATCGCTTGCATGCAAGGGATATTAGTGCTCCACTTTGTAATACCAGCGCACGATAATGTGTGTTGGTATTACAAGTTAATTGCAATGCGAATGTGAGCTCGCGTTCGCATTGCTAGGAAGCATTAAGCTCACGAGAGCACACTTCTATAGGCTCCTTGCAACGAAGGAGGTATGTAGCGCAGCGATGGGCAGCATTTTAAAATATATATGTATATGAATATATATATATATATTTATGTATTAATATGTGTATATACACATTTTAAAACATAAATATACAGTATATGTATATAGTCATATACATATATATTTAGATTGCAGTCTATTGGAACACATAGTTCCCATGGACCGCAATGTAAAGTCACTTTATTTCATATAGGTGGCGAGAGTTCACAAGCTTGTTACTGATGGGATATACATTCCTACCAGGAGGGGGCAACGTTTCCCAAAACTTAAATGCCTATAAATACACCTCCCACCTCACTCATACCTCAGTTTTATAAACTGTGCCTCCTTAGGAGGTGGTGAAGCAAGTTGTGCTTGATTCTTCAGTGAAAGGCGCTTCTAAGTATATTGAAGCCCAGTTCCTATACAAGTACAGTGTTTGTCTGAGGGATGTGAAGGGAGTATTGCCTGATGATACCAAGTTTTCGCCTATGGGAAATCTATTCTAGGGCTCTCTGTAAATTCGGTCGCAGGGATTAATCTGCTGCCTCCCATTACAGAGCGACATTATACTCCTTTACCATTACCTCTGCTGATATGTTTCAGTACTGGTTTGGCTGTCTGCTATATTTTGATGGGTGTCCTATGGTAAGTATATATCATTTTAAGGACACTCTCAGCTATGAAAGGCACTTTATTTAGTAAAGTTTTTTTTATTGTTTATTGTATATCTATTAGCCATAAGACAGGTCTGTTTCATTTCCTTTCAGCAGTTTATTTATATAGCATCAGAATGGAAATTATGTTTATTTGGGGAATGTGGTCTTTTCTTACCTTTGTGCTCTGGTTAACTCCACAAACACGGAGGTTATTTTTCAAATTTTGGGGGCAAAATTTGCTTACGATGACGCAAATTACGTAATTTTACGGCATCACCAATTTCTCGCTGTTTTTTTTTTGGTGCTAAAATGTTTTGCTCCTTTAATTTACTTTAAATAGCCGCTCCTACTTTCTCTGTGCTCTCATTATTTAATAGAGAGCTATAATGCTTGCTTGTATATCTTTTGATATTATTATAAACTTTTTTTTATTTATAAGCACTGTTTTCTCATTCCTGAAAACTGCTATATTTGAGGAGATGAGATATTTTACTATTTAATCTTATTTTTTTTAATTACATTTTTTTTGCACGAATGTCTCAAACTGATCCTGCCTCTGATTTTATCATAAGAACTAAGCTGCCTGAACACAATTCTACCACAGCTAAGTGTGTTTGTTGTAAACTAGCTGATCTTATTTCTTCAGCACAAGTCTTAATCTAATGCAATAGGTATTCCTACAGAAATTAAATATTTTATTGCTGCAGCCATAGAGAGGGCTATGACTGTTATACCGCCTTCAAATAAATGTAAGAGGACTTTACAGACTTTTCATAAATCTAGTGAATTTTATACTGACCAACAGCATACTGACGTATTATTTACTGATGGGGGTTCCTATGGTTCAGAGGATCCTACATCAGAGACAGAAATTGACATATCTTTTTTTTTTTTTTTTATTGAGCATATTCACTTTCCTTTAAAGGAAGTATTATTTACTTTGGGTATTGAGGAGTCTAAACCTCCTGATGATAAATCTAGTAATCATTTTAGAATTCCTAGGATACTACAGTTTCTTCAGGATAGTTTGTATAAAGGTTTGTCTGCCAACACTCTAAAAGGACAAATCTCTGTTTTTTCTGTTTTATTTCACAGAAAGATTGCTAATCTACCTGATATTCACTGTTTCGTCCAGGTTTTGACTCACATCAAAACTGTTATTAAATTGATTTCTCCTCTTTGGAGTCTAGGGCCTAGATTTGGAGTTTGGCGGTAGCCGTGAAAACCAGCGTTAGAGGCTCCTAACGCTGGTTTTAGGCTACCTCCGGTATTTGGAGTCAGTCAAAAAATGGTCTTACGCTCACTTTTCAGCCGCGACTTTTCCATACCGCAGATCCCCTTACGTCAATTGCGTATCCTATATTTTCAATGGGATTTTTCTAACTCCGGTATTTAGAGTCGTGTCTGAAGTGAGCGTTAGAATTCTAACGACAAAACTCCAGCCGCAGAAAAAAGTCAGTAGTTAAGAGCTTTCTGGGCTAACGCCGGTTCATAAAGCTCTTAACTACTGTACTCTAAAGTACACTAACACCCATAAACTACCTATGTACCCTTAAACCAAGGCCCCCCCCACATCGCCGCCACTCGATTAAATTTTTTTAACCCCTAATCTGCTGACCGCCACCTACGTTATCCTTATGTACCCCTAATCTGCTGCCCCTAACACCGCCGACCCCTATATTATATTTATTAACCCCTAACCTGCCCCCCACAACGTCGCAGCCAGCTACCTACAATAATTAACCCCTAATCTGCCGACCGCAAAGCGCCGCTACTTAAGTTATCCTTATGTACCCCTAATCTGCTGCCCCTAACACCGCCGACCCCTATATTATATTTATTAACCCCTAATCTGCCCCCCTCAACGTCGCCTCGACCTGCCTACACTTATTAACCCCTAATCTGCCGAGCGGACCGCACCGCTACTATAATAAAGTTATTAACCCCTAATCCGCCTTACTAACCCTATAATAAATAGTATTAACACCTAATCTGCCCTCCCTAACATCGCCGACACCTAACTTCAATTATTAACCTCTAATCTGCCGACCGGAGCTCACCGCTATTCTAATAAATGTATTAACCCCTAAAGCTAAGTCTAACCCTAACACTAACACCCCCCTAAATTAAATATAATTTTAATCTAACGAAATTAATTAACTCTTATTAAATAAATTATTCCTATTTAAAGCTAAATACTTACCTGTAAAATAAATCCTAATATAGCTACAATATAAATTATAATTACATTGTAGCTATTTTAGGATTAATATTTATTTTACAGGCAACTTTGTAATTATTTTAACCATGTACAATAGCTATTAAATAGTTAAGAACTATTTAATAGTTACCTAGTTAAAATAATAACAAAATTACCTGTAAAATAAATCCTAACCTAAGTTATAATTAAACCTAACACTACACTATCATTAAATTAATTAAATAATTCTAACGACAAAACTCCAGCCGCAGAAAAAAGTCAGTAGTTAAGAGCTTTCTGGGCTAACGGCGGTTCATAAAGCTCTTAACTACTGTTCCGATCAGCCAATAGAATGCGAGCTCAATCTGATTGGCTGATTGGATCAGCCAATCGGATTGATCTTGATTCTGATTGGCTGATTCCATCAGCCAATCAGAATATTCCTACCTTAATTCCGATTGGCTGATAGAATCCTATCAGCCAATCGGAATTCGAGGGACGTTATCTTGGATGACGTCCCTTAAAGGAACCGTCATTCTTCAGTTGGACGTCGCCGGATGAAGATGGGTCCGCGGTGGAGGTCTTCAGGATGGAGCCGGTCCTCATCGGATGAAGATAGAAGATGCCGCTTGGAAGATGATGGTTGCCGGTCCGGATCTACTCTTCTTCCCGGATAGGATGAAGACTTTGGAGCCTCTTCTGGACCTCTTCAGCCACCGGATGATGGATCGCCAGCCCCCGCTTGGGTTGGATGAAGATTTTGGAGCCAGGACCGATCGGTGAACCTGGTATGGTGAAGACAAGGTAGGATTATCTTCAGGGGCTTAGTGTTAGGTTTATTTAAGGGGGGTTTGGGTTAGATTAGGGGTATGTGGGTGGTGGGTTGTAATGTTGGGGGGGGTATTGTATGTTTTTTTTTACAGGCAAAAGAGCTGAACTTCTTGGGGCATGCCCCGCAAAGGGCTCTGTTCAGGGCTGGTAAGGTAAAAGAGCTTTGAACTTTAGTAATTTAGAATAGGGTAGGGCATTTTTTATTTTTGGGGTCTTTGTTATTTTATTAGGGGGCTTAGAGTAGGTGTAATTAGTTTAAAATTGTAATATTTTTCTTATGTTTGTAAATATTTTTTTATTTTTTGTAACTTAGTTCTTTTTTATTTTTTGTACTTTAGTTAGTTTATTAAATTGTAGTTATTTGTAGGTATTGTATTTAATTAATGTATTGATGGTGTAGTGTTAGGTTTAATTGTAGGTAATTGTAGGTATTTTATTTAATTAATTTAATTATAGTATAGTGTTAGGTTTAATTGTAAATTAGGTTAGGATTTATTTTACAGGTAATTTTGTAATTATTTTAACTATTTTAGCTATTAAATAGTTCTTAACTATTTAATAGCTATTGTACCTGGTTAAAATAAATACAAAGTTACCTGTAAAATAAATATTAATCCTAAAATAGCTATAATATAATTATAATTTATATTGTAGCTATATTAGGATTTATTTTACAGGTAAGTATTTAGCTTTAAATAGGAATAATTTATTTAATAAGAGTTAATTAATTTTGTTAGATTTAAATTATATTTAAGTTAGGGGGGTGTTAGTGTTAGGGTTAGACTTAGCTTTAGGGGTTAATACATTTATTAGAATAGCGGTGAGCTCCAGTCGGCAAATTAGGGGTTAATGTTTGAAGTTAGGTGTCGGCGATGTTAAGGAGGGCAGATTAGGGGTTAATACTATTTATTATAGGGTTAGTGAGGCGGATTAGGGGTTAATAACTTTATTATTATAGCGGTGTGGTCCGCTCGGCAGAGTAGGGGTTAATAAGTGTAGGCAGGTGGAGGCGACGTTGTGGGGGGCAGATTAGGGGTTAATAAATATAATATAGGGGTCGGCGGTGTTAGGGGCAGCAGATTAGGGGTACATAAGGATAATGTAAGTAGCGGCGGTTTACGAAGCGGCAGATTAGAGGTTAAAAATAATATGCAGGGGTCAGCGATAGCGGGGGCGGCAGATTAGGGGTTAATAAGTGTAAGGTTAGGGGTGTTTAGACTCGGGGTACATGTTAGGGTGTTAGGTGCAGACGTAGGAAGTGTTTCCCCATAGCAAACAATGGGGCTGCGTTAGGAGCTGAACGCAGATTTTTTGCAGGTGTTAGGTTTTTTTTCAGCTCAAACAGCCCCATTGTTTCCTATGGGGGAATCGTGCACGAGCACGTTTTTGAGGCTGGCCGCGTCCGTAAGCAACTCTGGTATCGAGAGTTGCATTTGCGTTAAATATGCTCTACGCTCCTTTTTTGGAGCCTAACGCTGACATAATATGGACTCTCAATACCAGAGTTATTTTAAAGGAGCGGCCAGAAAAAAGCCAGCGTTAGCTACGCGGGTCGTTACCGACAAAACTCTAAATCTAGCCGTAAATTTGGTATTACAGATTTTGCAGGCTCCTCCTTTTGAGCCTATAAATTCTTTGGACATTAAACTACTTTCTTGGAAAATGTTATTTCTCTTGGCTATCTTTTCTGCTAGAAAAGTTTCTGAGTTGTCTGCTCTCTCTCTCTTGTGAGTCTCCTTATCTGATTTTCCATCAAGATAAAGCTGTTTTGCGGACTTTGTTTACATTTTTGTCTAAGTTTGTCAATTCTAACAACATTAATAGGGAAATTATTGTTCCTTCTTTGTGCCCTAATCCTAATAATACATTTGAAAGATCTTTGCATTCTTTGGATGTGGTAAGAGCATTGAAATATTATGTTGATGCTACTAAGGATTTCAGAAAGACTTCTAGTTTATTTGTTATTTTTTTCTGGTTCTAGAAAAGATCAGAAAGCCTCTGCCATTTCTTTGGCATCTTTGTTGAAACTTCTGATTCACAAAGCTTATTTACTTCAGTTGATCAAATCTGCAAAGCGGCCACTTGGTCTTTGCGTACCTTTACTAAATTTTACCAATTTTATGTTTTTGCTTCTTCGGAAGCAGCTTTTGGTAGAAAGGTTCTTCAGGCAGCTGTCTCAGTTTGATTCTAGTGTCTATTATTTAAGTTTTTTAAATTTTTTAAGAAGACTTAATTATTATTTGGATTTAATTTATCAGCAGAAATGGATGTTTTTATTTTATCCCTCCCTTTATTTTTTGTTACTCATGAACTTCCACATCTTGGGTATTATATCCCATCAGTAACAAGCTTGTGGACTCTCAGCACCTATATGAAAGAAAACATAATGTATGTAAGAACCTACCTGATAAATTAATTTCTTTCATGGTGGCGAGAGTCCATGAGACCCACCCATTTTTTTGGGACTATGATTTTTTTGTATAAAGCACATTATTTATCCTGTTCCTCTATTTTATGCTTTTTACTCCTTATACACTTCACTAACTTGGCTATACGTTAAACGGAGTTATGAGTGAGGTGGGAGGTGTATTTATAGGCATTTGAGGTTTGGGAAACTTTGCCCCCTCCTGGCAGGAATGTATATCCCATCAGTAACAAGCTTGTGGACTCTCAACACCATGAAAGAAAGAAATTTATCAGATAAGTTACTTAAATTATGTTTTTCAGGGCCATTTTTTTCTAACACCCCACTGCCACTAACTTTAAAGCCCCAAAACTGCCTAGTGCATTTTTTTTTATAAAAAGAAAAAACCCTAGATTTCTTTTTATATATAAAAACAAACTATAATGCCCTCTATTTTGAGGGAATTTGGGGCACTTTTAGAAAATTAACCAGAGATTTGAGCAAGGTCGCAGTAGCAATAACCAGCCACTTGTAGTAATTTAGCGCTCCACTTGTAATCAAACCCTTAGGCCTAGATTTGGAGTTTGGCGTTAGCCGTGAAAACCAGCGTTAGAGGCTCCTAACGCTGGTTTTAGGCTACCGCCGGTATTTGGAGTCAGTGATTAAAGGGTCTAACGCTCACTTTTCAGCCGCGACTTTTCCATACCACAGATCCCCTTACGTCAATTGCGTATCCTATCTTTTCAATGGGATCTTTCTAACTCCGGTATTTAGAGTCGTTTCTGAAGTGAGCGTTAGACATCTAACGACAAAACTCCAGCCGCAGGAAAAAAGCAGGAGTTAAGAGCTTTCTGGGCTAACGCCGGTTCATAAAGCTCTTAACTACTGTACTCTAAAGTACACTAACACCCATAAACTACCTATGTACCCCTAAACCGAGGTCCCCCCACATCGCCGCCACTCGATTACATTTTTTAACCCCTAATCTGCCGACCGCCACCTACGTTATACTTCTGTACCCCTAATCTGCTGCCCCTAACCCCGCCGACCCCTGTATTATATTTATTAACCCCTAACCTGCCCCCCACAACGTCGCCGCCAGCTACTTACAATAATTAACCCCTAATCTGCCGACCGCAAAGCGCCGCCACCTACGTTATCCTTATGTACCCCTAATCTGCTGCCCCTAACACCGCCGACCCCTATATTATATTTATTAACCCCTAATCTGCCCCCCTCAACGTCGCCGACACCTGCCTACACTTATTAACCCCTAATCTGCCGAGCGGACCTGAGCGCTACTATAATAAAGTTATTAACCCCTAATCCGCCTCACTAACCCTATCATAAATAGTATTAACCCCTAATCTGCCCTCCCTAACATCGCCGACACCTAACTTCAATTATTAACCCCTAATCTGACGACCGGAGCTCATCGCTACTATAATAAATGGATTAACCCCTAAAGCTAAGTCTAACCCTAACACTAACACCCCCCTAACTTAAATATAATTTAAATCTAACGAAATTAATTAACTCTTATTAAATAAATTATTCCTATTTAAAGCTAAATACTTACCTGTAAAATACATCCTAATATAGCTACAATATAAATTATAATTATATTGTAGCTATTTTAGGATTAATATTTATTTTACAGGCAACTTGGTAATTATTTTAACCAGGTACAATAGCTATTAAATAGTTAAGAACTATTTAATAGTTACCTAGTTAAAATAATAACAAAATTACCTGTAAAATAAATCCTAACCTAAGTTATAATTAAACCTAACACTACCCTATCAATAAATTAATTAAATAAAATACCTACAATTACCTACAATTAACCTAACACTACACTATCAATAAATAAATTAAATACAATTGCTACAAATAACTACAATTACATAAACTAACTAAAGTACAAAAAATAAAAAATAACTAAGTTACAAAAAATAAAAAAATATTTACAAACATAAAAAAAAATATTACAACAATTTTAAACTAATTACACCTACTCTAAGCCCCCTAATAAAATAACAAAGACCCCCAAAATAAAAAAATGCCCTACCCTATTCTAAATTAATAGAGTTAAAAGCTCTTTTACCTTACCAGCCCTGAACAGGGCCCTTTGCGGGGCATGCCCCAAGAAAATCAGCTCTTTTGCCTGTAAAAAAAAACATACAATACCCCCCCCCAACATTACAACCCACCACCCACATACCCCTAATCTAACCCAAACCCCCCTTAAATAAACCTAACACTAAGCCCCTGAAGATCTTCCTACCTTGTCTTCACCATCCAGGTATCACCGATCCGTCCTGGCATCCGGTGCTGAAGAGGTCCAGAAGAGGCTCCAAAGTCTTCCTCCTATCCGGCAAGAAGAGGACATCCGGACCGACAAACATCTTCTCCAAGCGGCATCTTCGATCTTCTTCCATCCGGTGCGGAGCGGGTCCATCTTGAATCAGCCGACGCGGATCCATCCTCTTCTTCCGGCGTCTCCCGACGAATGACGGTTCCTTTAAGGGACGTCATCCAAGATGGCGTCCCTCGAATTCCGATTGGCTGATAGGATTCTATCAGCCAATCGGAATTAAGGTAGGAATATTCTGATTGGCTGATGGAATCAGCCAATCAGAATCAAGTTCAATCCGATTGGCTGATCCAATCAGCCAATCAGATTGAGCTCGCATTCTATTTTTTTATTTTTTGTAACTGAGTTATTTTTTATTTTTTGTACTTTAGTTAGTTTATGTAATTGTAGTTATTTGTAGCAATTGTATTTAATTTATTTATTGATAGTGTAGTGTTAGGTTAATTGTAGGTAATTGTAGGTATTTTATTTAATTAATTTATTGATAGGGTAGTGTTAGGTTTAATTATAACTTAGGTTAGGATTTATTTTACAGGTAATTTTGTTATTATTTTAACTAGGTAACTATTAAATAGTTCTTAACTATTTAATAGCTATTGTACCTGGTTAAAATAATTACCAAGTTGCCTGTAAAATAAATATTAATCCTAAAATAGCTACAATATAATTATAATTTATATTGTAGCTATATTAGGATGTATTTTACAGGTAAGTATTTAGCTTTAAATAGGAATAATTTATTTAATAAGAGTTAATTAATTTCGTTAGATTTAAATTATATTTAAGTTAGGGAGGTGTTAGTGTTAGGGTTAGACTTAGCTTTAGGGGTTAATCCATTTATTATAGTAGCGATGAGCTCCGGTCGTCAGATTAGGGGTTAATAATTGAAGTTAGGTGTCGGCGATGTTAGGGAGGGCAGATTAGGGGTTAATACTATTTATGATAGGGTTAGTGAGGCGGATTAGGGGTTAATAACTTTATTATAGTAGCGCTCAGGTCCGCTCGGCAGATTAGGGGTTAATTATTGTAAGTAGCTGGCGGTGACGTTGTGGGGGGCAGGTTAGGGGTTAATAAATATAATATAGGGGTCGGCGGTGTTAGGGGCAGCAGATTAGGGGTACATAGGGATAATGTAAGTTGCGGCGGTTTACGGAGCGGAAGATTAGGGGTTAATAATATAATGCAGGGGTCAGCGATAGCGGGGGCGGCAGATTAGGGGTTAATAAGTGTAAGGGTAGGGGTGTTTAGACTCGGGGTACATGTTAGAGTGTTAGGTGCAGACCTAGGAAGTGTTTCCCCATAGCAAACAATGGGGCTGCGTTAGGAGCTGAACGCTGCTTTTTTGCAGGTGTTAGCTTTTTTTTCAGCTCAAACAGCCCCATTGTTTCCTATGGGAGAATCGTGCACGAGCACGTTTTTGAGGCTGGCCGCGTCCGTAAGCACCGCTGGTATCGAGAGTTGCATTTGCGGTAAAAATGCTCTACGCTCCTTTTTTGGAGCCTAACGCAGCATTTTTTTGAACTCTCGATACCAGAGTTAATTTTATGGTGCGGCCAGAAAAAAGCCCGCGTAGCGTTAACAGCCCATCTACCGCCAAACTCCAAATCTAGGCCATAGTGTTTTGAGCAATTTCATTGCTTTTAAGCACATTTTTATTGTGATTATTTGTAAAAAAAGATTACTGTTGAAGACTCAGAGGGTCCAGCACACACATAGACCCCATTTGTTTACTGGATCTGAATATGAGAGTACCCATCAGAAGGGGAGTTTGGTGTGTGCATTCCACAGGATACGCTACATGACGTCTTCATTTGTGTTTTACAAAAAGGTTTTAGCGACCCAATAAAAAGAATAATAAGAAGCATATGTGTGTAGCCACCAATCACAGCTGGATCCCAGTAGTGCATTACTGTGCCAGAGCCTACCTATGTATGCTTTCCAACAAAGGATACAAAGAGATTGAAGTACATTTGATAACAGAAGTAAATATCTCAAAATTGCATGCTCTATTACAGTGGTTCCCAAACTTTTTCAAGCCAATGGAGCCTTGGTTCGATAAACTCATTATCAGTGCCCCCTAGATTACACACAAAAATATCAAACAATTATTCATCCCCCCCCATATTTTTTAGTTTCATTAATAACAATTGTATTATCTTGATATTGTAATACAAGCTTTTAAAAAAATGATAGTTTCTGTTTTTTATGCCACATTTAGTAAATACTTCACTATTTAAAAATGTGTTAATGTGATGTGGGCTTGATAAAGGGATACCAGTTTCTCAGTATCTGGTTTTGTCACTTAGAAGGTTCTTATACAAGGCCTTGCTTAGGCAGGTGCTCTAGCTGCAAAGAACCAATGCCAATCTCCTAGGCAGCAGGCAGCGATGAGAACATACAGCTGCCATTGCTGCACTGTGACTGCCCCACTCACTGCCTGTCAATCAACAGACAATACATTACCAGGGATGTTTCTAGGGTCCGGCACCTTCTCTCAACCCGCATACAACATACACTGAATTTTCATTCTTATAGGGTTGTTTTTTATACATGAGACAGTTAAGGATTTATGTGAGTTAGTTTATGTTCCACTAGCAGGCTAAATACATTGCGCAGGTTTTTTAAAGACTGAGGAGGGTGGTGGTGAGTGGAGATGTATTTATGTGTTTTACTTTATATTAAAGGGACATTAAACCCAAAAAAATTATTTCATGATTCAGATAGAGAATACAATTTTAAATAACTTTCCAATTTACTTCTATTATTTAATTTGCTTCCTTCTCTTGTTATCATTTGCTGAAAGGTTTATCTAGGCAAGTTCATGAGCAGCAGAGAAACTAGGTTCTAGCTGTTGATTGGTGGCTGCATATATATATTGAATGTGATTGGCTCACCCATGTGTTCAGTTAGAAACTAGTAGTGCATTGCTGCTCCTTCAACAAATGATTCCAAGAGAATAAAACAGATTAGATAATAGAAGTAAATTAGAAAGTTGTTTAAAATTGTATTCTCTATCCTAATCATGAAAGAAAAAATTTGGGTTTCATGTACCTTTAAATGTACATATAAGGCTATTGCCTTAGCTTTGCAGCTTGTAATAGCTGTGTGCCTTAGCTAGAGGCTTACAGAAACCCTAAGGAGAGACGCTGGAGCACTGCCAGCAGTGAAAGTTGTAAAGAAATGGCACCACTGCAATGTGGGGCAATAAAAAAATAGTTTGCACTGCACTATCCAGTGTTTGCAGGGGGGGGGGGTATGGGTTGCTGCTGCTTCCCAGCTTCGATTGTGACTCAGCATGTGGGGGTCCCCAGTGAACTGGACAAGAAGAAGCAGCAGTCACAATAGTATTAAATAAGGCTGCATGTCCCTTCATGTGTGTTTTTGTGTTCCTGTTTGTGTGTGTGTCCTAGCATGTGTGTGTGTGTTTCTGTTTGTGTGTTCCTGTTTGTGTGTGTCCTTGTGCCCCCTCTGTGTCTGTCCGTCCCTGGGTGTGTTAGTTTGTCCCAATGTGTGTCCCCTTGTATGCAAGCCTGTGTGTGTTTCACTGTTTGTGTGTGTGTGTGTGCCACTGGGTGTGTTTCTGTGTGTATGTGTCTGCCTGTGTGTGTGAGTGTGTCCTTGTGTGTGTCTATCTCTTTGTGTACAGAAAAATAAAGTGGATTGGCACTAAAAATCGAGGGGGGGGGGGGTATTAGTAAATCTATAGTAATCTACAGTACTATGATTACAGATTTTATTTTTTAATAGTGGGAGACATTCTTGTATGTAAACTTTGTAAACAGACTATTTTTAGACAAGTACTGTGCCATATAAGTTTACCAATAAATGTGTATGAATTTTTTTTTAAAGTCACTGATTAACATCAGCTTTTTAGTGCTAATCTACTACTATCTAGTGTGTATACTGTTTAGTAGGCTATTAGGATTGTTTCAGGGAGCACCAGATTTTCGCCTTCATGTCAAATGTATCCCTTTTTGTGTCTACCCCTGTGTGTGTCTGCATGTATGTTTGAATGCTTATCCCTTTGTGTATCTGTCTGCATATATATGCATGTGTGTATATGCACAGTTTATGTCTGTCTGTAGCCTCCCTTCTTCTTTAAAATAATTGGTTTCTTCTTAAAGAGGCATGTCCAGGAATAAAATAATTCACACAGTATCCCAGAGCATCTTCCCGCAAAAGTATGACAGGCAGAAGGTTAGTACAGGCCCATCAGGGAGTTACCACTAGGGGGGAATGTAGAACCATATTTTGGTAACCACGTAATGGTACTTACCCATGCCTTGGTTGCACACAGTGCACTAGCAATATGAAAGGTGGAGAGATATCACATCCATATACAGGAAAGAGTTTTAAGATTCCAGGCTTCTACACTTGCAATTCCACATACGTGGTGTATGCATTACAATGCCCATGTGGCCTCCTGTAAATAGGTGAAATGATCCAAAAAGTCAAGGACCGCTTCTGACAGCAAAAGTCCAATATTAGAAATAAGAATATGGCCCACCTCCCAGTACCATAACATTTTCTAGAGAAAGGCCATCAAGTCAAGTCAGTTGAGGTTCATGGTCATTGACCAAGCAAAAAAGAAACCACGGGGAGGAGATGGTATTAAAGATTTATTCTATATAGAGGCCAAATGGATTTGGCAATTGGATACTATGTTCCCCAATGAATTAAATAAGGAATTTGATCTTATGCCCCTTATTAAATAATCAGTTTATAGATAAACTAGTCCTAAAGCCCGTTCACATGGGCCATTTTTTGCAGTACAGCGGTCCCACCCCTTGCTCTCTCTCCCCCCTCTCTTTTGCTTTTTCTCTACCCCTCTCTTTTGCTCTCTCTCCCCCCTCTGTTTTGCGCTCTCTCCCCCTCCCTTTTGCGCTCTCTCGCTCCACCTCTCTTTTGCTCTCTCTATCCCCTCTCTTTTGCTCTCTCTCCCCCCTCTCTTTTGCTCTCGCTTTCTCCCCCTCTCTTTTGCTCTTTCCCCCCTGTATTTTGCTCTTCCCCCTCTCTTTTGCTCCCTCTCCCCCTCTCTTTCTCTCTTTTGCTTTCTCTCCCCCTCTCTTTTGCTCTCTCCCCCTCTTTTGTGCTCTCTCTCTCCCCCCTCTCTTTTGCGCTCTCTCTCCCCTCTCTCTTTTGTGCTCTCTCTCCCCCTCTCTTTTGGGCTCTCTCTCTCCCCCACTCTTTTGCGCTCTCTCTCTCCCCCACTCATTTGCGCTCTCTCCCTCCTCTCTTTTGTACTCTCTCTCTCCCCCTCTCTTTTGCACTCTATATCCCCCCTCTCTTTTGCACTCTCTCTCCCCCCTCTCTTTTGTGCTCTCTCCCCCCCTCTCTTTTGCTCTCTTTCTCTCTCTCTCTCCCCTCCCCCTTCTCTCCCCCCCTTTCTTTTGCGCTCTCTTCCCCCTCTCTTTTGCTCTCTCTCCCCCCTCTTTTTTGCGCTCCATTTCTCCCCCTTTTTTGCTCTCTCTCCACATCTCTTTTGCTCTCTCTCTCTCTCTCCTCCTCTCTTTTGCTCTCTCTCTCTCTCCCCTTCTCTTTTGCTCTCTCTCTTCCCCCCTCTCTTTTGCTCTCTCTCCCCCTCTTTTTCTTTCTCCTCTCTCTTTTTCTCTCTATCTCCTCCCCTTATTTTGCTCTCTCTCTCCCCATCTCTTTTGCTCTCTTTCCGTCTATTTTGCCCTTTCCCCTCTCTTTTTCTTTCTTTCCCCTCTCTTTTGCTCTCTCTCCCCTCTCTTTTGCTCTCTCTCCCCTCTTTTTTGCTCTCTCTCCCCTCTCTTTTGCTCTCTCTCCCCTTTCTTTTGCTCTCTCTCCCCTCTCCCCTTTCTTTTGCTCTTTCCCCTCTCTTTTGCTCTCTCTCCCCTCTCTTTTGCTCTTTCCCATTTTTTTTGCTCTCTTCCCTCTCTTTATCTCTCTTTCCCCCTCTCTTTATCTCTCTCTCCCCCCTCTTTTTTGATCCGTCTCTCTCGCACATGTGACCGCGTCTGGCCCCACCCTGCCCATGTCACGCCCGGCCACCCCAACTTCCGCCCACCGTTGTCACGCCACGGACAGCAGAGCAGATCAGGTAGACTCTAAGGCCAGGTGTGTTTGTCCTCACGCTGTCTCTACTGTGCATGACAGCTTCGGACAAACAACCTTGGCCTTTTATATTATAGGATAGGTGTAAATTAAATATGTCCCTTTAAAAGTAGTGAGCTGTAGATGATAAGGTAATTGATAGATTCCTATTCAGGCAGTCTAGGGTTAAAGTATGGAGGGCTGTATATGATATTGATGTCATGATGATGTAACATTAGTACACGCCCCATAAGGCCTGTAGATTGGTCACTCGTGTGTGTTTTTGTGTAAATTGAACTATATTACATTGTTTGTTAGCTTGAGAAAGGGGCAGAAGCCCTGAAACGATGCTCTATTAAAAGGTTATCCTTATCCTTGGAGTGCTACCTTCTCTTTCTGTTTTCCTACCTGTTATTTTGGATCCTTGAGGGGGATTATAAAGGTTTAAGCACCCTGATAAATATATATTGAATGGCAGTTATGTAGCATAAGCAGGAGTGCTGATCTGAACTTGTATCAAACAAATATGTTTTGTTACAAAATACATTGTTCTAGGTTTCTTGTTAAGCTGAATAACCCAATATAAGGGTGAGGGTAGGGGAAGACTTGCACAAGTGTTTGCCTGTGAAATGGTAAATATGGGGAACACATGCACCCCACAATCTGCGATCCAATGTGGACAGGTTCACAATATGTGAATCCTGTCCACTCCCAGATTGATAAATTTTGCCCTAAGGCTCTGATGATCAAAAAAACGTGTCGCATAGAGAGAAATCACACAAAAAAATTATTTTTTTTTTTTTTTTAAACATTATATTATAATGTATGTGTCCCCAACCAGCGCTATCTCCATATTGCAGTTATGCTTGATGTATGAAACTTTTTATTTTGAGGATATGTACATATAGTGGCATAAAAACTGTGTATCAGATTTGCAGTGGTTTTAGTTAAAGGGACATTGCAGCCAAAATTTGAATCCACGTGGATACATTTCAGTTTTGAATAAAGGAGCATTTTTGTATTATACATGCATTGGCAAGAATGCTTTTAGTAAAAGTTAGCTGTTTTAAAAGTGTATTTAAAGGATCACTAAACCCAAAAAAATTCTTTCATGATTCAACTAGAGATGACAATTTTAAACAACATTCCAATTTACTTCTATTATATAATTTGCTTCATTCTTTAGATATCCATTGTTGAAGAAATAGCAATGCACATGGGTAAGCCAATCACACAAGGCATCTACGTGCAGCAACCAATCAGCAGCTACTGAGTCTATCTAGATATGCTTTTCAGCAAAGTATATCAAGAGAATGAAGCAAATTAGATAATAGAAGTAAATTAGAAAGCGGTTTAAAATGTCATGCTCTTTCTAAATCATGAAAGAAAAAATGTGGGTTTCATGTCCCTTTAAGTATGCACCATGCACCAGGATTTTAAACAGAACACATGCTCAAAGAGCCTAAGGTGCTTGTACCATCTGGTGTTGACTCAATTTGTTAATTGATGACATGATACAAGCCCCACTAATGCTCTGAGCAGCTACAGTATTTAAAATGCTGGTGCACTAGAATATCTAGCTATGCTTCACATGCACATGCAGAGAAAATGCTAACACTAAAACAGTGATAACTTTATCTAGAAGCATCTTTGCCAATACATGTATATTGTGAATATGTTTCTATTCAGAGATGTAATTCATCTATGTGCATTTATATTTTGACAGGAATGTCCCTTTAAGTGTCCAATTTACTTCCCAAATGTGTTTGTACTGAGTGTTAAATCCTTATAGTGATGTCCCGAACTGTTCGCCCGCGAACGGTTCACAGCGAACATAGCTTGTTCGCGTTCGCGTTTGTGGGCGAACACATGGCGATGTTCAATCCGCCCCTATGTGTCATCGTTGAGGAAACGTTGACCCTGTATGTCACAGCCGTCTGACACATTAGAGCCAATCAACATCAGACACTCCCTCACAGACCCTCCCAGCTACTCGGAATCCGCCATTTTAGACTCATAACGACCTTGCTTTTTTAATGAGAGGACATGTTGTGTTTTTGCTCCTGACATTAATAGGAAAAACATAGCTAGGCTAGTGTATTTAGTGTCCACTACAGTCCAGAAGGACTCCACTCATCTCTGCTGCAAGCACAGCACCCCAAAAAGCCCTTTTTAGGGCTATATTTCGTGCTGTTTTTTTTTTTCCGTATTTTTTTATTAGCATTTGCCTGGCTTTCAGCCTGTGTGTTTAAAGCTCACAGACAACATATGCTGTGATTACTGCCACCACTGATATCTCCCTAACAGCATTAGTTTAAATTTAACTAACCAAAAATTTTAATTATTTTGCTAGTGTAATTTTTTTTCATTTTCTATCAGGCCTGTGTCACACAGCATATACTCTGGTTCATTGCTCTGTGCCAGCCACCAGTGTTAATATCCGTTTATAACATTATTTTAAATTTAAACATTTTTATTTAAATCATTTTTCTAGTGTAATCTAATTACATTTACTATCAGGCCTGTGTCTGTCAGTCTCACTCAGCATTAATATACCTCATTTTTTTTCAGTCTTTTGGTTAATTGGTCTGTGCCAGGCAGCCACCCACCACTCATATCTTCTTCACCTTAATTTAAATATATAAAAAAAAAAGTTTAAACTTGTTTGATAGTGTAATCTAATATAATTTTCTATCAGGCCTGTGTGTTTTGCTGACATACAGAGCCTACTGTGTTTACTTGCTGCCCTCCCTAGTCTATGAGCCACGACTCATATGTGTTTAACCTTTTTTTAATCCCCCCCCCCCAAAAAAAAAATAATTTAAATCATTTTTCTAGTGTAATCTAATAGTATTTTCTATCAGGCGTGTGTGTATCTGACTTACAGAGCCTACTGTTTTTAATAGCTGCCCTTCCAAGGCTATCAGCCACGACTCATATGTATGTGCTTAACCTTTTTCTTTAACCCCTTAAGGACCAGCGACGTACCCTGTATGTCACTGGCCTTTTTTTGGGACTTGATTGTTTTATAGCGCGGTCTTGCCACCAGCGTTGAGACTGCTCTATTCCACAAAGCCTGCTGGAGGGAGTCCATTAATAGCGTTTTCTTGCTAGACTTGTGCTATTATGTCCTGAAAAATTCCTTAACGACCAGTGACATACAGGGTACATTGTGGTCATTAAGGGGTTAAATTCCCAAAAAAAAGTCTTTAAATCATTATGCTAGTGTAATCTAATTTTATTTTCTATCAGGCCTGTGTCTAACTGTCTAACTGACTTACACAGCATACTGTTGTTAATTGCTGCCCTACGTAGCAGCCAGCCAGTGCGACCACTCATATGTGCATTGCACTTCTTAACATATTTTTAATATTAAAATCTAAAATTTTAAAATATTTTGCTAGTGTAATCTAAATGTGTTAAATTGCTGCTCTACCTACCATCCACGACTCATATCTGCCAGCCTGTGTGCCAGGCCCAACTAGCCAATTAGTGGCACCAATCATAATTCTTGTAACAGTATCAAAAAAATTAAAAATCATAATTTTTTGTACTGCAAATATTCAGTCTATTAGTGCCATTGAATTGCAGTTTCCTCCTGCCTGGCAGCCTGTGTGCCAGGCACAAACTAGCCAATTAGTGCCACCAATCCTAGTTGTTGTAAAAGTATTGTTAATCTTTAAAATTCCAAATTGATCGCTTGTGATTCCTCAGTTTGCTTGTGCCATTGAATTGCACTTTCCTATTTCCTGCCAGCGTGTTTTCCAGGCCCAACTAGCCAATTAGTAGAACCAATCATAATTCTTGTAACAGTATATAAAAAAATAAAAATCATAATTTTTTGGACTGCAAATATTCAGTCTCCTAGTGCCATTGAATTGCATTTACCTCCTGCCTGCCAGCCTTTTGTGCAAGGCCGTCTTGCCAACTATTTACACCAATCATAATTGTTGTCACAGTATAGTTACTAATTAAAATTAAAAAAAATTTGATTGTTGATCTTAATCCTCAGTTTGCTTGTGCCATTGAATTGCACTTTTCTACTGCCTTCCAAGCCTGTGTGCCAGGACTACTTGAAAAATATTCACACCAATCATATTTGTTGTCACAGTATTCTTAATAATTAAAAATTTAAATTTTTGGTAATATTTGTTCTGAATCCTCAGTTTGCTCGTGCCATTGAATTGCACTTTCCTCCTGCCTTGCAGCCTGTTGTGTGCCAGGCCCACCTAGCCAATTATTGCCAGCAATCATATTTCTTTTAACAGTATTGCAAAAATTGTCAATCATCACTGTTTTGACTGTCAGTATTCAGTCTCCTAGTGTCCTTGAATTGCATTTACCTCCTGCCTGCCAGCCTTTTGTGCTATGTAATCTATTTATCTATCAAATCTATCTCGTGGTTGTGCAAGTGGACTGTTTGCGGTTGATTGCGGTGTGTAACACTTGGAGTTTGCTCTGTCACTGTGATGCGGCCGTAACCCTTACACTACCTGATAGATACGACATCATAACTGATGTTTTAAAGCACGTTATTGCAAACAATTTGGGAATGTTAGTTGATTTAGGCCCATTATGCGTTAAAAGCAGACTCTGCATAAAATATGTAATTTTCCATGGGAGTTTTGCCATGGATCGCCCTCCAGCATGCCACAGTCCAGGTGTTAGTACCCTTGAAACAACTTTTCCATCACTATTGTGGCCAGAAAGAGTCCTTGTAGGTTTTAAAGTTCACCTGCCTATTGAAGTCAATGGCAGTTTGCGCGGTTCGCGGGTTCGCGAACAATACCGGAAGTTCGAGTCCGCCATTCGTGAACCGAAAATTTTAGGTTCGCAACAACACTAGTGGTGGACAATTTAACCACTGATAAAATTGTACATATATCAGATTTATGCTGAATAAATCACATTGCTTATGTTGTAACTAACACTTTTTATTTCAAACATATCACTATTTCTTGTAGAGACAACTTTAATATAATCTATGTCTAGAAAAAAAGAATATTTCTAATATATAAATAAATCACTTGGGATTAACTTCTGTTTTATATCACAAGCCTTCCTAAGTCTCATAATTAGTTCCTCTGGGAAAATCATTTCAAAGTTAAGGTCTTTTTTTTAAGTTGATATATTTAATTCTTATATTTTTTTTTATTAAACTGTGTAACATTAGCAATAAAATTTTTATTTTTTTCCATCTCTGTTTTTTTAAAACATTTTTGTTTTAAGTTAACCATGTTCTATATATTGCAAAATATAAGAAATTGAGCCTGTGCATGAATATACTGACATGGGTTTTAAAACCATTGCTATCTCCGTGACATACAGAGAATGTTTTTATATGTTTTAGAAAGTGCACTGGGGCAGGGGGGTGATTGTTAAAAGCTAACAGATGAGTCAATGCCTATTCAATAAGTATGACTGAAGAACAACTTAAAGGGACACTAAACCCAAAACTTTTCTTTCATGATTCAGATAGAGAATACAATTTTAAACATTCCAATTTACTTCTATTATCTAATTTGCTTCATTCTTTACATATCCTTTGTTGAAGAAATAGCAATTCACCTGTGTGAGCCAATCACATGAGGCATCTATGCGCAGCCACCAATCAGCAGCTACTGAGACTATCTAGATATGCTTTGCAGCAAAGGATATCATGAGACTAAAGCAAATGAGATGATAGAAGTAAATTAGAAAGTTGTTTAAAATTGCATGCTCTTTCTAAATCATGAAAGAAAAAAATTGGGTTTCATGTTCCTTTAAAGGGACAGTAAAGTCAAAATTAAACTTAAATGGATTTAATTGAGTAGGGAATTTTAAACAACTTTCCAATTTACTTCTACAAACAATTTTGCTTAGTTCTCTTCATGTCCTTTGATAGAGAGTAATCTTAGGTTAGCTCACGAGTGTACATGTGACCTGTCTATTGCCAGCTGGCAGCAGTGTTTGCAACATTGTTTATTGCAGTGTTGTGCATATTTATAAACACTGCTGCCATTGGCCTAGATTTAGAGTTTGGCGGTAGCCGTGAAAACCAGCGTTAGAGGCTCCTAACGCTGGTTTTAGGCTACCGCCGGTATTTGGAGTCAGTCAGGAAACGGTCTAACGCTCACTTTTCAGCCGCGACTTTTCCATACCGCAGATCCCCTTACGTCAATTGCGTATCCTATCTTTTCAATGGGATCTTTCTAACTCCGGTATTTAGAGTCGTGTCTGAAGTGAGCGTTAGAATTCTAACGACAAAACTCCAGCCGCAGAAAAAAGTCAGTAGTTAAGAGCTTTCTGGGCTAACGCCGGTTTATAAAGCTCTTAACTACTGTGCTCTAAAGTACACTAACACCCATAAACTACCTATGTACCCCTAAACCGAGGTCCCCCCACATCGCCGCCACTCGATTACATTTTTTTAACCCCTAATCTGCCGATCGCCACCTACGTTATACTTATGTACCCCTAATCTGCTGCCCCTAACACCGCCGACCCCTATATTATATTTATTAACCCCTAACCTGCCCCCCACAACGTCGCCGCCAGCTACCTACAATAATTAACCCCTAATCTGCCGACCGCAAAGAGCCGCCACCTACATTATAGCTATGTACCCCTAATCTGCTGCCCCTAACACCGCCGACCCCTATATTATATTTATTAACCCCTAATCTGCCCCCTCAACGTCGCCTCCACCTGCCTACACTTATTAACCCCTAATCTGCCGAGCGGACCGCACCGCTACTATAATGAAGTTATTAACCCCTAATCCGCCTCACTCCCGCCTCAAAAACCCTATAATAAATAGTATTAACCCCTAATCTGCCCTCCCTAACATCGCCGACACCTAACTTCAATTATTAACCCCTAATCTGCCAACCTAATCTCGCCGCTACTGTAATAAATGGATTAACCCCTAAAGCTAAGTCTAACCCTAACACTAACACCCCCCTAAGTTAAATATAATTTAAATCTAACGAAATAAATTAACTCTTATAAAATAAATTATTCCTATTTAAAGCTAAATACTTACCTGTAAAATAAATCCTAATATAGCTACAATATAAATTATAATTATATTATAGCTATTTTAGGATTTATATTTATTTTACAGGTAACTTTGTATTTATTTTAACCAGGTACAATAGCTATTAAATAGTTAAGAACTATTTAATAGCTAAAATAGTTAAAATAATTACAAAATTACCTGTAAAATAAATCCTAACCTAAGTTACAATTAAACCTAACACTACACTATCAATAAATAAATTAAATAAAATACCTATAATTATCTACAATTAAACCTAACACTACACTATCAATAAATAAATTAAATACAATTCCTACAAATAAATACAATTAAATAAACTAACTAAAGTACAAAAAATAAAAAAGAACTAAGTTACAAAAAATAAAAAAATATTTACAAACATTAGAAAAATATTACAACAATTTTAAACTAATTACACCTACTCTAAGCCCTCTATTAAAATAACAAAGCCCCCCAAAATAAAAAAAATGCCCTACCCTATTCTAAATTACAAAACTTCAAAGCTCTTTTACCTTACCAGCCCTGAACAGGGCCCTTTGCGGGGCATGCCCCAAGAAATTCAGCTCTTTTGCCTGTAAAAAAAAACATACAATACCCCCCCCCAACATTACAACCCACCACCCACATACCCCTAATCTAACCCAAACCCCCCCTTAAATAAACCTAACACTAAGCCTCTGAAGATCTTCCTACCTTGTCTTCACCTCACCGGGTATCACACCGATCCGTCCTGGCTCCGATATATTCATCCAACCCAAGAGGGGGCTAGACATCCATCATCCGACGGCTGAAGAAGTCCAGAAGAGGGTCCAAAGTCTTCATCCTATCCGGGAAGAAGAGTAGATCCGGACCGGCAACCATCTTCTTCCAAGCGGCATCTTCTATCTTCATCCGATGAGGACCGGCTCCATCTTGAAGACCTCCATCGCGGATCCATCCTTATTTTCCGACGACTTCCCGACGAATGACGGTTCCTTTAAGGGACGTCATCCAAGATGGCGTCCCTCGAATTCCGATTGGCTGAAAAGATTCTATCAGCCAATCGGAATTAAGGTAGAAAAATTCTGATTGGCTGATGGAATCAGCCAATCAGAATCAAGTTCAATACGATTGGCTGATTCAATCAGCCAATCAGATTGAGCTCGCATTCTATTGGCTGATCGGAACAGCCAATAGAATGCGAGCTCAATCTGATTGGCTGATCGGATCAGCCAATCGGATTGAACTTGATTCTGATTGGCTGATTCCATCAGCCAATCAGAATTTTTCTACCTTAATTCCGATTGGCTGATAGAATCCTATCAGCCAATCGGAATTCGAGGGACGCCATCTTGGATGACGTCCCTTAAAGGAACCGTCATTCATCGGGAAGTCGTCGGAGAAGAAGTATGAATCCGCGATGGAGGTCTTCAAGATGGAGCCGGGCCTCATCGGATGAAGATAGAAGATGCCGCTTGGAAGAAGATGGTTGCCGGTCCGGATCTACTCTTCTTCCCGGATAGGATGAAGACTTTGGACCCTCTTCTGGACTTCTTCAGCCATCGGATGATGGATGTCTAGCCCCCTCTTTGGTTGGATGAAGATATCGGAGCCAGGACGGATCGGTGTGATACCCGGTGAGGTGAAGACAAGGTAGGAAGATCTTCAGGGGCTTAGTGTTAGGTTTATTTAAGGGGGGTTTGGGTTAGATTAGGGGTATGTGGGTGGTGGGTTGTAATTTTGGGGGGGGGGTATTGTATGTGTTTTTTTACAGGCAAAAGAGCTGAATTTCTTGGGGCATGCCCCGCAAAGGGCCCTGTTCAGGGCTGGTAAGGTAAAAGAGCTTTGAACTTTTGTAATTTAGAATAGGGTAGGGCATTTTTTATTTTGGGGGGCTTTGCTATTTTATTAGGGGGCTCAGAGTAGGTGTAATTAGTTTAAAATTGTTGTAATATTTTTCTAATGTTTGTAAAAAAATTTTTATTTTTTGTAACTTAGTTCTTTTTTATTTTTTGTACTTTAGTTAGTTTATTTAATTGTATTTATTTGTAGATATTGTATTTAATTCATTTATTGATAGTGTAGTGTTAGGTCTAATTGTAGGTAATTGTAGGTATTTTATTTAATTTATTTATTGATAGTGTAGTGTTAGGTTTAATTGTAACTTAGGTTAGGATTTATTTTACAGGTAATTTTGTAATTATTTTAACTATTTTAGCTATTAAATAGTTCTTAACTATTTAATAGCTATTGTACCTGGTTAAAATAAATACAAAGTTACCTGTAAAATAAATATAAATCCTAAAATAGCTATAATATAATTATAATTTATATTGTAGCTATATTAGGATTTATTTTACAGGTAAGTATTTAGCTTTAAATAGGAATAATTTATTTAATAAGAGTTAATTAATTTCGTTAGATTTAAATTATATTTAACTTAGGGGGGTGTTAGGGTTAGACTTAGCTTTAGGGGTTAATACATTTATTAGAATAGCGGTGAGCTCCAGTCGGCAGATTAGGAGTTAGTGTTTGAAGTTAGGTGTCGGCGATGTTAGGGAGGGCAGATTAGGGGTTAATACTATTTATTATAGGGTTAGTGAGGCGGATTAGGGGTTAATAACTTTATTATAATAGCGGTGCGGTCCGCTCGGCAGATTAGGGGTTAATAAGTGTAGGCAGGTGGAGGCGAAGTTGTGGGGGGCAGATTAGGGGTTAATAAATATAATATTGGGGTCGGCGATGTTAGGGCAGCAGATTAGGGGTACATAGGGATAATGTAAGTAGCGGCGGTTTACGGAGAGGCAGATTAGGGGTTAATAATAATATGCAGGGGTCAGCGATAGCGGGGGCAGCAGATTAGGGGTTAATAAGTGTAATGCTAGGGGTGTTTAGACTCGGGGTACATGTTAGGGTGTTCGGTGCAGACGTAGGAAGTGTTTCCCCATAGCAAACAATGGGGCTGCGTTAGGAGCTGAACGCGGCTTTTTTGCAGGTGTTAGGTTTTTTTTTCAGCTCAAACAGCCCCATTGTTTTCTATGGGGGAATCGTGCACAAGCACGTTTTTTAAGCTGGCCGCGTCCGTAAGCAACTCTGGTATCGAGAGTTGAAGTTGCGTTAAATATGCTCTACGCTCCTTTTTTGGAGCCTAACGCAGCCATTCTGTGGACTCTCAATACCAGAGTTATTTTAAAGAAAAAAGCCAGCGTTAGCTACGCGGGTCGTTACCAACAAAACTCTAAATCTAGCCGATAGACTGCTAAAGACCTGCACTCTCCTAAACTCCTATCAGCCTTACTAGGTTCATGCTTCAACAAATAATAATACCAAGAGAACAAAGAAAATGTGATAATAAAAGTAAATTGGAAAGTTGTCTCAAATTGCAAGCTCTATCTGAATCATGAATGCTTAATTTTGAATGTACTGTGACTTTAAGTGATTTGTGTTAAAATTATATATTTTTTTCAAATCACTTACATGCATAGACTTGTTTATCGTTAACAGTAATGTGCTATGCATTAGCTTATCTTTTTCCCTTTTTTTATATATATTGCTATTACAAAAAATGCTACTAATAAAAGTTATTACTAGACATGTGCATTTGGTTTTGTCACAAATGCAAATTCATGACAAAACAGGGATATTCGTTTTTTTTTCATGAAAGGAATATCTGAACAAAAGCACCCCCAAATTTAAAGAAAACAAATAAATACTGACAAAATTTGTCACTATTCAATAGTTTCCTTTATATTGTTTTTACACACTGGGGAGCTGCGCTAACCCGGTCCTCTTCTTCACAGAACCCCGGGCACACTAATAGAAGGGTTATCATAGTTATCCTTTAGTGCAGGCCCTGGGAGCTGCCACACTAAGCCTCTGAGGCTCTGTGAAGAAGAGAACTGGGTTAGCGCAAAAGGTAAGTACTTCAACCATTTGAAGGAAACTACTGAACACTAACAACTTTTTCACCTGTAACTTTGGAACATTTACATTCATTTAACAAAAACAAATATAAATGTTCTAAGAATATTCAGTATTCGTTTTGCTTAAACACATTTTTCAGGGCTGCACATGTCCAGTTATTACTGCAAGTGACAGCACTCAAATACCTGCTCAGAGAGGCAGTGGTGACTTGTATGAAACAAATATTCACTGACATGGTACAAAACAAAACACTGATTGCTTTCTGAGAGAGGTATTTGAATGCGGGAGCATGTGGCACTCGAGTTGCAGCATATGTGGGTGTGCCGCTGAAACAGTAACTTTTACTAGAAGCATTTTTGATAATCCCATAATATAAAAGGCCAAGTGTGTTCGTCCGAAGCTGTCATGCGCAGTAAAGATTGTGCGAGGACAAACACACCTGGCCTGGCCTTTAGGATCCTGACAGCAGAGGTGGTGTGGTGTGGCCGGCGGGAACGTTGTTATGGGGGCGTGGCCGGACGTGACAAGGGGCGTGACCGGGGCACTGCAACCGGGGTGTGGTCTGGTGGGGGTGGTCTACAGGAGTGCTGTGATGGGGCGTGGCAAGGTAGGGCACCGCAATGGGGGCATAGACAGTCGGGAGTGGCCGTAGCAGCGAGAGAAAGGCAAAAAAGGTGGAGAGAGAGCCAAAGAGGGGGAAGAGAGAAAGCCAAAGAGAGAGGCAAGAGAGAGAAAGCCAAAGAGAGGGGGAGAGAGAGAGTAAAAGAGAGGGGGAGAGAGAGCAAAAGAGAGGGGTAGAAAAAGAGAAAAAGAGAGGGGCAGAGAGAGGAAAAGAGAGGGGGAGAGAGAGAGAGAAAAAGAGAGGGGCAGAGAGAACAAAAGAGAGAGGGAGAGAGAGAGCAAAAGAGAGGGGGCAGAGAGAGCAAAAGAGAGGGGGAGAGAGAGAGCAAAAGAGAAGGGGCAGAGGGAGCAAAAGAGAGGGGGGATAGAGAGAGAGAAAGAAAAAGAGAGGGGGAGAGAGAGAGCAAAAGAGAGGGGCAGAGAGAGCAAAAGAGAGGGGGAGAGAGAGAGCAAAAGAGAGGGGAAGAGAGAGAGCGAGCAAAAGAGAGGGGAAGAGAGAGAGCCAAAGAGGTGGAAAAGAGAGCTAGAGAGAGGAAGCAGAGAGAGCAAAAGAGAGGGGAGAGAGAGCCAAAGAGGGGGAAAAGAGAGCTAGAGAGAGGGGGCAGAGTGAGCAAAAGAGAGGGGAGAGAGAGCAAAAGTGAGGGGGAGAGAGAGAGAAAGCAAAACAGAGGGGGGAGAGAGAAAAAAGAGAGGGGCAGAGAAAGCAAAAGAGAGGGGGAGGGAGAGAAAAAGAGAGGGGGCAGAGAGAGCAAAAGAGACGGGGAGAGAGAGCAAAAGAGAGGGGGAGTGAGAGAGCAAAAGAGAGGGGAGAGAGAGCAAAAGAGAGGGGGAGAGACAGAGAGCAAAAGAAAAGGGAGAGAGGGAGAGAGAGCAAAATAGAGGGAGAGAGCAAAAGAGAGGGGGGAGAGAGAGCAAAAGAGCGGGTGTGAGAGAGAGCAAAAGAGAGGGAGAGAGCAAAAGAGAGGGGTAAAAAGAGAGCAAAAGAGAGGGGGAGAGAGAGCAAAAGAAAGGGGAGAGAGAGAGCAAAAGAGAGGGGGGAGAGAGAGAGCAAAAGAAAGGGGGGAGAGAGAGAGCAAAAGAAAGGGGAAGAGAGAGAGAAAGCAAAAAGAGGGGAAGAGAGAGCAAAACACTGGGGGAGAGAGAGCAAAAGAGAGGAGGGGAGAGAGAGCAAAAGAGAGGGGGGAGAGAGAGTGCAAAAGAGAGGGAGTGAGAGAGAGCAAGGGGTGGGACCGTTGTACTGCAAGAAATGGCATGGACTTTGGGACTAGTAGATACAGTATATATTGCAAAAATGATTCTATTCAAAATTGAAGTGCACATTTCAATGAAGACCATAAGTGTTTTTTAAAATGTATCAAACAAATACAGGAGGAATTGAGGGCTCCATTCCCATGGGAACTTACTCTAGAAGTGTAGGCGAGTGAGAAATATGAAATGAGGACTGCAACCGTGAGAATGATGTTAGTAGAGCAGTTAATAGGTAAGTGAGGGAGAGAGAGCAAAAGAGAGGGGAGAGGGAGAGAGATAGTAAAAGAGAGGGGGGAGGGATAGAGAGAGAGCAAAAGAGAGGGGGAAGAGAGAGAGCAAAAGAGAGGGAGAGAGAGAGCAAAATAGAAGGGGCAGAGAGAGAGAGAGCAAAAGAGAGGGGGGAGAGACAGAGCAAAAGAGAGGGGGGAGAGAGAGCAAAAGAGAGGGAGGAGAGAGAGAGCAAAAGAGAGGGGGGAGAGAGAGAGCAAAAGAGAGGGGGCGAGAGAGAGCAAGGGGTGGGACCGCTGTACTGCAAGAAATGGCATGGACTTTGGGACTAGTAGATACAGTATATATTGCAAAAATGATTCTATTCAAAATTGAAGTGCACATTTCAATGAAGACCATTAGTGTTTTTTAAAATGTATCAAACAAATACAGGAGGAATTGAGGGCTCCATTCCCATGGGAACGTACTCTAGAAGTGTAGGAGGGTGAGAAATATGAGAGGAGGACTGCAAGCGTGAGAATGATGTTAGTAGAGCAGTTATTAGGTAAGTGGAATTAATTTGTTACTGAGTTGGGTGGTAAGCTTCTTTGAACAAATATGTCTTTAAAAAGAGTGTAAAGGAGGGCAGATTAGTGGAAAATCTGACTGGCGTGGAAGTGCATTCCAGTGTTGGAAGCGGTGATGATAGAAGATGCATGGAGCAGGTCACTGTTGGACCTTAGGGGGCGGGCAGGAGAATATTTGTTGATTAGTGAAGACAGGTAGTGGGGAGTGGTGTTGGTAAGCACTTTGTATGTCAGGGTGAGAATATTTTATTTAATTCTGCTGTGAATGGGGAGCAAGTGAAGGGACTCACAGAGGGGTGCAGCAGATACAGTGGAAGGTGGATTAGCCTGGCAGAGGTATTTAGGATGGATTGAAATGGGAGCGGTGGGAAAGAGGAAGGCCAGTTAGTAGGTTAATGCAGTAGTCAAGTCGGGAAATAACCAGGGAGTGGAACATGCAGTGTGCTGCCATTTGGTAGTTATAGTGTCTAATTTAATTTTACTAATCATTATTGGTGACTTTTACCCTTTGCCTCTAAATCATTTTACACCATGTGCACTAGTTGCATGTAAAAATCAATACTTAATGGTGCCTTTAACCCTTAGCTGCTAAGCCATTTCACAGCCTGTACTCTAGTTGCATTTAAACATCTATTTCAGTGCTTTTTCGGTAAAAAATACAAATTATACCTTGTTTAGCAGACAGAACAAACTTTATACCAGAAAATGGCAAAATGCCACCATACAGACAGGCAAAAGAAAAGTAATTTTTGTAGCATTTTCTGGTAAATATATACTATACAGGTCATTGTTTCCTAAATATTTGGAACACATACTTTATGGTTCCACATTTAACATTGGTTTACCTTCCCATAATGCCAAACTTTTAGATTCTTTGTTTTTATTTATTATTTAAAAACAATAGCACCATCTTGCGTTTTTTGCTGAAAAAATTACCTTTCCAAAATACTAAATGTTGTGTTATGAATAAAACATTATATTGCACTTTATATTGAAAGGCATAGAATACAAGCGCTTTTGATATTGCATTGCCGCGCTAAGATTAGAGTGAAATCTGGTATTACAAGTCCATGGTAAAACAGAATTACTAGTGAATGTTTAGCATGGCCATAATCCTTTTAGCACCCTATACTTTCAATGGATAGCATGGCCGCGGTCGCACTAAACAACTCTCATATAACAACTTGTAAGTTATGAGTTGTGGTTAAGCTCAACAGATAACAGCGCTAAAAAGTGCTAGGCCTATATTAAAATTTTCACATAACACATGAAATTTTAGTATTGATATAAATGTCTAAAATTGTTTTAAAATGATATGATATATGACAAGCTCTTTGACAAGGAAGGGTCAAAAGTGTATAAATATTTGTGTATATTTTTATGTGTGTATGCATATACATGCATACCTCTGAGATATCGCTGGCTTGGTTCCAGACCATCAAAATAAAGCAAGTTTTGCAATAAGCGAGTAGCACAAATTTTTTGGTTTCCCAGTACATATAAAAGTTATATTTACACTATACTGGAGTATATTAAGCGTGCAATAGCATTATTTCAAAAGAGGTACATACCTTAATTTAAAATACTTTATTGCTAGAAAAATGCTATCATCTGAGCCTTCAGTGAGTCACAATATTTTTCCTGGTTTCGTGTGTATATATCTATATCTATAACGATATGTTTGAAATAAGGTCAGCAAGCACTATCTTCATTTAAAAAGTCCACGTTTATTCAACATATATTTAAAAGGATTGATAAAAATCAAACAGCTTTAGGTAGCAAGATAGTCTGACATGTTTCGGCCGTAGCCTTAATCATAGACATAATTAAAACCATATGCGCCATTAAAATGTAAGCTAGTTACTCATTGGTTCACTGAAAAACACTTAAACAATCAGCAATGATAACACCTACTTTTGTGTTTAACCCTAAGCCTACCGTATGTTGCATAATCACTTTGCTCATTTTATTTATATTTATACTTATGTTGCCACTCAATTTACCTCACCTTAATTTAACCTCTCATACTCTCAAACAGTTATGCATATGTGAACAAATATTTTATGTGAAAGATCAATTATCAATATACTAGAAAAAAAAAAAAATTAAAAAAAAAATATATATATATATATATATACAGGGAGTGCAGAATTATTAGGCAAATGAGTATTTTGACCACATCATCCTCTTTATGCATGTTGTCTTACTCCAAGCTGTATAGGCTGGAAAGCCTACTACCAATTAAGCATATTAGGTGATGTGCATCTCTGTAATGAGAAGGGGTGTGGTCTAATGACATCAACACCCTATATCAGGTGTGCATAATTATTAGGCAACTTCCTTTCCTTTGGCAAAATGGGTCAAAAGAAGGACTTGACAGGCTCAGAAAAGTCAAAAATAGTGAGATATCTTGCAGAGGGATGCAGCACTCTTAAAATTGCAAAGCTTCTGAAGCGTGATCATCAAACAATCAAGCGTTTCATTCAAAATAGTCAACAGGGTCGCAAGAAGCGTGTGGAAAAAACCAAAGCAAAATAACTGCCCATGAACTGAGAAAAGTCAAGCGTGCAGCTGCCAAGATGCCACTTGCCACCAGTTTGGCCATATTTCAGAGCTGCAACATCACTGGAGTGCCCAAAAGCACAAGGTGTGCAATACTCAGAGACATGGCCAAGGTAAGAAAGGCTGAAAGACGACCACCACTGAACAAGACACACAAGCTGAAACGTCAAGACTGGGCCAAGAAATATCTCAAGACTGATTTTTCTAAGGTTTTATGGACTGATGAAATGAGAGTGAGTCTTGATGGGCCAGATGGATGGGCCCGTGGCTGGATTGGTAAAGGGCAGAGAGCTCCAGTCCGACTCAGACGCCAGCAAGGTGGAGGTGGAGTACTGGTTTGGGCTGGTATCATCAAAGATAAGCTTATGGGGCCTTTTCGGGTTGAGGATGGAGTCAAGCTCAACTCCCAGTCCTACTGCAGTTTCTGGAAGACACCTTCTTCAAGCAGTGGTACAGGAAGAAGTCTGCATCCTTCAAGAAAAACATATTTTCATGCAGGACAATGCTCCATCACACGCGTCCAAGTACTCCACAGCGTGGCTGGCAAGAAAGGGTATAAAAGAAGAAAATCTAATGACATGGCCTCCTTGTTCACCTGATCTGAACCCCATTGAGAACCTGTGGTCCATCATCAAATGTGAGATTTACAAGGAGGGAAAACAGTACACCTCTCTGAACAGTGTCTGGGAGGCTGTGGTTGCTGCTCCACACAATGTTGATGGTGAACAGATCAAAACACTGACAGAATCCACGGATGGCAGGCTTTTGAGTGTCCTTGCAAAGAAAGGTGGCTATATTGGTCACTGATTTGTTTTTGTTTTGTTTTTGAATGTCAGAAATGTATATTTGTGAATGTTGAGATGTTATATTGGTTTCACTGGTAAAAATAAATAATTGAAATGGGTATATATTTGTTTTTTGTTAAGTTGCCTAATAATTATGCACAGTAATAGTCACCTGCACACACAGATATCCCCCTAAAATAGCTATAACTAAAAACAAACTAAAAACTACTTCTAAAACTATTCAGCTTTGATATTAATGAGTTTTTTTGGGTTCATTGAGAACATGGTTGTTGTTCAATAATAAAATGAATCCTCAAAAATACAACTTGCCTAATAATTCTGCACTCCCTGTATATATATATATATATATATATACACACATAGGAGGTCTAAGTGTTAGTGTGGACATATCTGCATACATGTGTGAGCATATATGTGTATTTCGCTATATACATATGTAGGGTATACAAAAAAACTGAATAAATACTGGTGAAAAACACAGCAATCGCTTTAAACACCTTCACTATCATAACTTATGAGGTGTGTTAGATTACATTTTATTATACTGTGTTATATTGTATTGAATTCTATGACAGGCATAATTAATACTTCTTGTAATTTCTGGACATTGTGCTCACTTTTTGTTTCCCTCATAATCACTTGCTTTAATCTCACTAATATTAGTTAGTATGTAGTATTGATGTTCCTAATATTATATATGTACCCTTAGTTTTGTGTTATATGTCATATAGTTTTAAGTCCCTTCTGATGGATTCTTCTCATATGCGGTATTATCTGTGTTTACTTGGCTAGTATAAAGTGGGTGGTTAATCAACCTTAGTTTTCCCTTCTGGTAAAACTTTATTTTGGCCTATTTTGGCCATAAAATAGCTCCAGTCCTTTCATTTTAAATATTGAAACTGAATAATATCAGTACCTAGGTGAGCGTATGTTTAACTAGTCATACAATAAATGTTCATATTCCCCAAATGTATTCAAACTATATTTCATATACAGTGTTACTAGATCTTTAAGTGACTAGTATTAACTTATTCCCAAAAGTTAATGATATCATACATGGAATTAAAACCATTGGGAATCCTGATGGCCAGAGAGAATATCCAAAAAGCACCCCTCTTGAGCAACAATTTATTCAGATCTCCTCCTCTTTTTGTTTTTTTTAATGCTTCTATTATTTTCCATTTAAATGTCAAATTGGAGCTGGCATGTTCCTATTATGAAGTGTTTGTCTAATTCTGACCTAGCATCTGCTCTCTTTATATCTGAAAGGTGCTGGCGTATTCTCTCCCTGGCCTCCCTAGATGTACATCCAATATATTGTTTCTCTGAGCAAGTACACCAGGCCATAGAAACTACAAATTTTGACCAGCACTTCACACAACTCTCTATCTGGTACCCTTTAGAGGTTACATGGGATCTAAACTTCTCTCCTCTTTCTATGAAGCCACACGGGATACATTGGCTATAGCCACACCTTCACATCCCTTTCGATGTTAACTAAGAACTGGTTTGATGGTCAGGTGGTAAATCACTAGGTGACAAAATGTTACCTAGAGTAACTTCTTTTCTGTATGAAAATCTGCATCCCTTTTCTACTACTTCCATCAGCCCTTCATCAGCGGCTAACATGGGTAGATGTTTTTTAATGATTTTACAAACTTCATCATAATTGGAAGAATATTGTGTGACAAATTTCACTTGGTCTGTATTTCGTCTTAGTGCTGCTGTCGTAGATGTATCTATCTCAAACATTGTCTGTCTGTCTCATCCACCTGTTTTTTCACTTTCTCAATCAACTTTTTGTTATACCCTCTGTCGTGTAGTCGCCTTTTTAAATCGTCACTATGTTTTTTATATTCTTGATTGTTAGAACAATGTCTCTTTCTTCTAACAAATTGTCCTTTTGCTATGGACTTCTGTACACTTCCTGGGTGGTTGCTCTTTCCCGAAATTTGACTAAAGATGAGAAAAGGCCATTGACTCTCTGAAAAAGAACAATCAGTTGGTAATATAAATGGCAGATAAGGGTGGGAGTCTAGAAGTGTGGAGTAAGGAGGTCTATAAAGATGAAATCTTAAGGCAGCTAGGTTACCGTGAGGATTATAGATCCTTACCAGGTGACCCTACCTCAATTTTTTTGAGAGAAATTAAGTTATTATTATTAGATGATGGCTTAGAACTGGGACATATTGATCAAGATACCCACGACTACCTAGCTGTACAAGAACCAATTATACCAATTTTCCATATTCTCCCTAAGGTTCATAAGTCTATTGAGCAAGTCAAAGGACGCCCTATTGTATCAGGTATTGGGTCTGTATGTGAACCATTATCAGAATGGTTGGACAGTTTTTTACAACCAGTGGTTTCCAACCTCAATAGCTACCTTAGGGACACTAAACATCTTTTGCAGATTCTGGAAAATAGCAGTTGGGAACCACACTACAGTTGGCTAGCTGTGGATGTGGTATCCCTCTACTCCTCAATACCACATGAGATGGGCTTAAGAGCAATAAGATTCTTTCTGGAGAGAGATACCACCCACACACCGAGCTTTATAAATTACATAATTGAGGTAACCAGCTTTCTACTAAAACACAACTATTTTAGGTTTGATGGCAATTATTTTCTCCAGATAAGGGGTACTGTGATGGGGGCTAAATTCGCTCCCTCATTTGCCAATCTCACCATGGATTGGTGGGAACTTGACACCATATATGGAAAAGATAATACATTTGCCAATAAAATCAGGTCATACTATAGATTTATAGATGACCTGATTTTTATATGGAAAGGAGACTTGAGAGAGGTGGGTGATTTAATTAATTATCTTAATCAGAACATATGGGGTCTAAAGTTCACATTTGAGTCTAATAAAAACTCAATTTGTTATATTGACCTGAAAATAACATCTAACAGTGAAACTAAAAAAGTGGAAACATCAAATTATAGGAAACCCATTTTGGGAAACACTCTTTTGCATGGAAAGAGCAGCCACCCAGGAAGTGTACAGAAGTCCATAGCAAAATGACAATTTGTTAGCATAAAGAGAAATTGTTCTAACAATCAAGAATATAAAAATATAGTGACGATTTAAAAAGGCGACTACACGACAGAGGGTATAACAAAAAGTTGATTGAGAAAGTGAAAAAACAGGTGGATGTGACAGACAGACAATGATTGCTGATAGATACATCTAAGACAGCAGCACTAAGACGAAATACAGACCAAGTGACATTTGTCACACAATACTCTTCCAATTATGATGAAGTTTGTAAAATCATTAAAAAACATCTACCCATGTTAGCCGCTGATGAAGGGCTGACGGAAGTAGTAGAAAAGGGATACAGATTTTCATACAGTAAAGGAGTTACTCTAGGTAACATTTTGTCACCTACTGATTTACCACTTGACCATCAAACCAGTTCTTAGATAACATCGAAAGGGATGTACAGGTGTGGCTACAGCCAATGTATCCCGTGTGGCTTCATAGAAAGAGGAGAGAAGTTTAGATCCCATGTAACCTCTAAAGAGTACCAGATAAAGCGTTGTGTGAATTGCCGGTCAAAATTTGTAGTTTATATGGCCTGGTGTACTTGCTCAGAGAAACAATATATTGGATGTACATCTAGGGAGGCCAGGGAGAGAATACGCCAGCACCTCTCAGATATAAAGAGAGCAGATGCTAGGTCAGAATTAGACAAACACTTCATACAGGAACATGCCAGTTCCAATTTGACATTTAAATGGAAAATAATAGAAAAATTTAAAAAAACAAAAAGAGGAGGAGATCTGAATAAATTGTTGCTCAAGAGGAAGGCTTTTTGGATATTCTCTCTGGCCACCAGGATCCCCAAAGGTTTTAATTCCATGTATGATATAGTTAACTTTTGGGAATAAGCTAATACTAATCACTTAAAGATCTAGTAGCACCGTATATGACATATAGTTTGAATACATTTGGGGAATATGAACATTTATTGTATGACTAGTTAAGCATACGCTCACCTAGGTACTGATATTATTGAGTTTCAATATTTAAATGAAAGCTATCTTATGGCCAAAATAGGCCAAAAATAAAGTTTTCCCAGAAGGGAAAACTAAGGTTGATTAACCACCCACCTTTCATGTATCACACCTGTAACAGAGACTAGATGGCTTTATACTAGCCAAGTAAACACAGATAATACCGCATATGAGAAGAATCCATCAGAAGGGACTTAAAACTATATGACATATAACACAAAACTAAGGGCACATATATAATATTAGGAACATCAATTCTACATACTAACTAATATTAGTGAGATTAAAGCAAGTGACTGTGAGGGAAACAAAAAGTGAGCACAATGTCCAGAAATTACAAGAAGTATTAATTATGCCTGTCATAGAGTTCAATACAATATAACACAGTATAATAAAATGTAATCTAACACACCTCATAAGTTATGATAGTGAAGGTGTTTAAAGTGATTGTTTACTGTGGTTTTCACCAGTATTTATTCAGTTTTTTGTATACCCTATGTATATAGCAAAATACACATATATGCTCACACATGTATGCGGATATGTCCACACTAACACTTAGGCCTATGTGTACATATATATATATATATATATATATATATATATATATATATTTACTAGTGTATTGATGAGTGATCTTTCACATAAAATATTTGTTCACATATGCATAACTGTTTGAGAGTATGAGAGGTTAAATTAAGGTGAGGTAAATTGAGTGGCAACATAAGTATAAATATATATAAAATGAGCAAAGTGATTTTGCAACATACGGTAGGCTTAGGGTTAAACACAAAAGTAGGTGTTATCATTGCTGATTGTTTAAGTGTTTTTCAGTGAACCAATGAGTAACTAGCTTAAGGTATACATTTTAATGGCGCATATGGTTTTAATTATGTCTATGATTAAGGCTACGGCCGAAACATGTCAGACTATCTTGCAAGTTGCAACCTAAAGCTGTTTGATTTTTATCAATCCTTTTAAATATATGTTGAATAAACTTGGACTTTTTAAACGAAGATAGTGCTTGCTGACCTTATTTCAAACACATCGTTAAAGAACTTTTCCTATTGAGCTGAGCACCTTCAGGTCCGCAAAGATTCCCCTGCAGCACAGCTTCTCTTGGTCATTGGAGGCATAACAGAGACAGGAAGAGAAAGGGGCAGGACCTTCGTTCAAACGCTGAATGCCACAGAACGCTACAGACAGCGTGGGAATACAAGTGTCAGCTGAGACTGCAAGGAGAGTCTTTCTTTCTCATTTACCCCAAAGGATAAGGAGGTAACCTTCCCATCAGGTGAGCACCCCTCGGTTTCCATCAGGCTGCAGTAGTGGTCGTTGGAGCTACGAGGAGTAGAAAACCTAGGATCCGGATGTAAGTTTTTACCCTTACCTGGGGGAGAGAGTTTTTCAGCCACACGTCTGTGAGTACACTCCTTTATACTTAGAGACGGTCCCCTTTCTCTTGAAAGCCTTTACGACCGCTTACAGCTTTTAGTGCACAGTTTTACTGGGTTACCAATAACTTTGCTATCTTTATCTATGTGTGTGTGTGTATATATATATGTTGGAAAAATTGTGCCACTAGACTTGCTCAATACCGGGTTGCCAAAGCACAATAAAGCCAAGGGCAATAAAACGAGGTACAAAATCATGCAATTTCCAGCCTCCAAAACTTTAAAAAGACCTTTATTTTTTAGCTGAGTCCATAAGTACAAAAAAGGCTCTTAGTCGTGAGCATGATTTTGGATTTTTTTAATTTATTTTTTTTACCTTTTTTAAAATTAATTTTAAACAACACATACATATGTACAAGTCAAGGTATGAGTATACAATAAATAACATTTCCAACTTGTATGTAAGTTTAACATATCATTCCAAAATGTATTTAAATGTTCCATCCCTTCCCTAATATATCTGATAGATAATAACTTGAAAAATACAGTCTGTAGAATCTGCTAACTTTTAGTTACTATTTCCACACTAATATTACCTTTAGCTTAGGAAATCAGGACGCTGCTTGATGAAAGTATTTCTTTTATTATACAGAAAATAAGTATTTACATAGAAACAAGTTGCTAATGTAAGGGAAGGAAAGGGGAAGTTGGAAAAGGGAAAAGGGAGAGATGGAAGGGGAGAGGTGAGTGAGAAGAGAGAGCTTAGCCTACAATGGCAACTAACTTATATAGTCATTCATTCTTTCTCACAGCCCAGCCCACACTCTATCAATTCTTCAGAGACCAGATGACATCATTAGATCAGGGGGGTAGAATGTGACGTCCTTAGGCTGTTGGTGATAGGAACTGAGATAAAATCAGGGCCTTGTACACGATCTGTGATGAAAACGGCCATCTGTGCTGAAGGCTGTAAATTGCAAGGGTTGTAAAATGTCTTAGTGAATCCTGTGGTATCCTTTTGATCTATTGTTTACATACAGATTTCCAACTGGTTTCCACTTGTCTTGTCACCTCTGAACTGGAACTGTAGGTCAGTGTGCATTTAACCCTTTGTATAGACAAATGTCCCTTAGCATTTCATTATTCAATAATGTCCATAGAAATAACAGTCTGATATTAAAGTTAGGTGTGTTCATAAAATACAACATTCCCCTCTTTGATCATTAAATCACTTATGATCATATTGTTGTACTGCTCACTTTATAGTTTCTTCTGTGAGTGGGGCAACCTGAAATAAAACCATTCATTCACATCCATACTCTAAATAAATACTAAAATACAATCCCCTTACAATGTGTAGCACATTCTAACAATCACATTATGAATATGATGATTAGATTAATTTTACAAATACAATATATATTTTTCCCGGTTAGAATTAACAATAATCTGAGATGTATATCAAATCATCGGCATATTTAGAGTAATTATACATATGATACAAATTAATTGTTACATATCACACACAATCTTAATGACTACTACTAGGAGTAGTGCTCGAACTTTGCAAATTATTTTCTAGCACATTGTGAGATTTGAATGTTATACATATGTGACAGATTATAATTTATTAATACAAAATACTTGCTATCTGAGGTCATAAACAAAACGTAGCCTATAGCTTTGCAAAACATGTATACTAATGTCATTTTAACATTAAATCATAGTATCATTATCTGCTTCAAGGCATGCACACAGTCTTATAATCTACTGGTCAGCACTTAGAGACCTATAAGTGGACAATGTTATACTCTTTGGCTTATGAAAAATATTACTGAAAAACATTGCCCAGTGTGGCGAAACAGAATTTAAAAAAAAACTAATACGGAAGCATTTAAAAAAATGTTACCTATTGTGATAAAAAAATAAAAAAAAATAAAAAAAATAAAAACGTGCTTTAAAATACAAAAATGGTAGTGAATAAAAAAAAATGTCCTTAAAATACAAAAATGGTAGTGAATAAAAAATGTCCTTAAAAATACAAAAATGGTAGTGAATAAAAAATGTCCTTAAAAATACAAAAATGGTAGTGAAGGGATCCCCCGTTTGGTTCCTTGATAGAAAAGGAACTATATTACAAAAAATAACAATAATCCATTTTACACATATAAAACAGAGACAACACAGAACAAACACAACATAAAAACAGTACGCCACACAAAACATGTTGCTGTTCTCTTTAAATATAACAGCGTTCTTAAATAACTAAATTTGGATTTTGCATTAAATTATCCAATTTAAAATATCTAGTCTTCTCTACAGTAAATGATTTGGGCTTCTTTGGGTGATGGTATAGGTTGCATCTGTAAGTAATCAGAATTGTTAGTTCATGACATTAATAACACAAACAAAATAACATAGACCTATAAAACAGTACTTGAAACCATGACTTTTAAAATCAACTGGTTATGATCAATTGTTTGCAAAAAATTCATTGTGGCTATATTACATTTATGTAACTGATGAGCTCATCATACAGTACCACGTGGTCTTTAAGAAAAAGGGGGGAATGCATTTCTTTATACTATAAACATTTTATTCATGAATAGCAACAACCTGTGAATAAAAATAAACAATTACAAAATTCTTAATTTCTAGAAGTAGACTGTACAAAGTTCACTTCTCTTCAAGTAATAGCCCTAAAAAAAAAGAAACATAGCATTAATATAGACATACATACAAAGTAAATAAATGAAACAAAATAAATCTCTACTTGCCTAAAGTAAAATTCTACCATCACTATACATGGAATACAGGGTAATAGAATGTAGAGAATAGAGACAGATTTCTTCAATCAATTGGCAATATACACAGGCTGAGCTAAATTGAATATCAATAGATGCATTGCCAATTGTGTATAATTAAACAGTGCCCAAAATGGCCAGTTTATGTAAGGCATCGGAAATTGAACATTTGTCCCTTCTTTTTTGGATGAGGGCTCTTTGCAATTTTGCTGAGAGTCTTTTTTAGATGGGGGCTCTTTGCAAGTTTCTTCCCTAGTAGGTTCTTCTATTATTTCTTTCTTTGTTAAAGAAGATATATTCTGTTCCTTTTCACCTTCAAATATATTACTGTATTTTCCCTCCTTACCTAAATATGATATTTTGTTCTGCCTCCTAAAGTAATTGTTATCCCTGGTATCTCTCATTGATGTCACACATTCCCTTATGATGTGCCCAAACTTTCCACATTTAAAACAGCGTCTCAAAAATCTCTGCTTTCCCTGACTCTCAGTTAGCATAGATATATTATTATGAGTAGCATTCTTATGCTTTGAGTCTTTAAACCAGTCTTTAAGTATGTTAACAAAGTTGGTATAGGAGCTGGCATTTCTAAGAGTGATTCTTGTACTACTGTCAATTAATGTGCATTTATTTGCCATAGAATACAGAAAATCTGCATCATCTGGGGACATGTTAGGGCAGTCATAAGTTATCTTATACAGTGCAAGGTACTCAGTGCAAAACATAATCGGGTCATCTCCTTCCTGTAAAATTGCATTTGCTATGGCACTGGTACCTCTGGCATCACGACAACACATAACAAACTGTAATTCCTTTAATCTGTCCCCTGAATTTCCCCAGTTTGCATCAATATCAGGAGACACTCCTTTATGGGTGCCTACTGGTGCCCTTAGCTGTGCAGCTACTTGTGATGGCAACCAGGCCGAAGCAAAGCACAGGCATCTCTGTTGCCTAAATTATACTGAGTAATAACAGCTTCTAACTTATTAGAAAGGATTACAGGTGGTGTGGAGGTATCAAAGTGACCTAAAATATGGCACAAATTATTATGGTCTTGTATTGTAAGGGGGGCAGAGTTACTATGATTATTTACTTTAGTCTGTAATTGAGGGTTACTTTGTCTGCATTCTATTTGAGGAGTTAGAGTAGAGGGGACCTGGTTTAAAGTTAACAAAGAACTGTCAGGAATGTTAGGGGTTTGTCCATCTAGTTCTATAGTTTGACTTTCATTACCATCTACTTCTAAAGGACACACATGTGCTAGACTACTCCTGTAACAGTTGCATTTGTCTTGTATCCCCTGTGCTTTAAGAGACAAGATACATTGTTCCTTATTTAAAAGCTGTGATTCAGACTCCCATAAATCTGCCTTAAGTGATGCAATAACATTCTCTCTCTGCATTTCCTTTTCTTCCATACATATTACTAATTGTTCTCCCATGCCACACCTCACTTCACATTCATTAAGCCTCTCTTGTAGCTCAGCATTCAGTTTAGTAAGTTTGTCTATCTCTTCACTCAGTGTATCACACTCACATCTCTTTTCAGAGTGACTAGCAACAGCCATAATAGATTGACCAAGTTTATCCAGTTGTTCTATGATATCAGTTCTTTCTGCCTTCCATTCCAACTCTTTCTGTTCAGCAATCTCTTTTATTCTTAGAAACATACTTAGTAAAGTACTTAGCTCTCTTTTTTCTATGTCTTTCTGAAACAGTTTTCTACTTAGTTCCTTATTGTGCTTTTCACATTGTTTAATTACATTATAAAACTGACGTGTCAATGGATCTTCTGCACATGTAATAAATGTGACAGAGGCATATTTCTTAATGTATTTCTCAACCAGTTCCATTCTTACTAACAATACACACACCAGATTCACACAACACACTATACACAGTACAGATGTACACAATGATCACACAACAAACTATACACAGTACAGATGTACACACTGATCACACAACACACTATACACAGTACAGATGTACACACTGATCACACAACAAGCTATACACAGTACAGATGTACACACTGATCACACAACACACTATACACAGTACAGATGTACACACTGATCACACAACACACTATACACAGTACAGATGTACACACTCACAAGTACACATCTAACATCAACAAACTTTTTGCATTATTAGCCTAAAATCTAGACCTAGAGGGATCTCCTTTTGAGCTGCATGCAAAACTGGGCTATGCCTATTACACTTTACCCTCAGAGATGTCTGGTTACTCTCTTGTTTTCAGATTTTAGTAAACTTAATTCAGCAAGAAACAATTAATACATTTACTTTTCTGTAGCATACAGGAACATAACATAAACATAAAGAAACATATACTTACGGTACTTGCAGCTTTCTCTTTACACAGTGTCTTGTAGATCTGCACACTTCCCACACAGATAGGTCCATTCTGGCCTCTATTCACAAAGAATTCTTGCAGCTCCCGCACCTCAGTTTAGCAAATTCAGCTGTAGTTCAACGTGGAATTATTGATTTATCCACGTCCCGTATGGGGTGCCAAATGTAGAATCTGCTAACTTTTTAGTTACTATTTCCACACTAATATTACCTTTAGCTTAGGAAATCAGGACGCTGCTTGATGAAAGTATTTCTTTTATTATACAGAAAATAAGTATTTACATAGAAACAAGTTGCTAACTAATGTAAGGGAAGGAAAGGGGAAGTTGGAAAAGGGGAAAGGGAGAGATGGAAGGGGAGAGGTGAGTGAGAAGAGAGAGCTTAGCCTACAATGGCAACTAACTTATATAGTCATTCATTCTTTCTCACAGCCCAGCCCACACTCTATCAATTCTTCAGAGACCAGATGACATCATTAGATCAGGGGGGTAGAATGTGACGTCCTTAGGCTGTTGGTGATAGGAACTGAGATAAAATCAGGGCCTTGTACACCATCTGTGATGAAAACGGACATCTGTGCTGAAGGCTGTAAATTGCAAGGGTTGTAAAATGTCTTAGTGAATCCTGTGGTATCCTTTTGATCTATTGTTTACATACAGATTTCCAACTGGTTTCCACTTGTCCTGTCACCTCTGAACTGGAACTGTAGGTCAGTGTGCATTTAACCCTTTGTATAGACAAATGTCCCTTAGCATTTCATTATTCAATAATGTCCATAGAAATAACAGTCTGATATTAAAGTTAGGTGTGTTCATAAAATACAACACAGTCTCCAGATAGATCTTTATATTAGTGTATTAAACTGAAACTAAAATTGTATCTTGATTAAACAATTCACAAGTAAACTCATTATCCTTATTTTAATATAAATAAATTGTACATAAGTGACAAACCAAAGCATATATCCTCCCTTACCCAGGGCTAGAAGAAAGAGAAAATAAATAAAAAGTGAGACTTAAATTTCTGTATATTGAGTATATACAATAACCTCGGGAATCTATTTGCCAGACCTTCCTCCTATTCACTTAACTTTAAGTTATTCTATCCTCTCTTTAAAAACAACGAGAAGAGAGAACCCCCCCCCCCCCAAAAAAAAAAAACACACCACATTAAACTCCTAACTCTCTCCTCCAGCCTCTCTTCAGTATGGAATCAGAAAAACTATTCTTCCCTTAACCTTTAATTACTAATATATTGTGTATTTTCAAATGTTTTAATTAGTTGTTTTTGCTCATCTATGTCTAGGGTTTTAATCCAATTTTTCAAATAACTTTTCAACATTGGATTCTAGCTTGAACCAAATGTAATTTTGTTCTATGAGAAATTGTTTGTAGATAGTGTGTTTGAAGGCTTTGAAGGATGGTGCATGCTTATTCTTCCACCCCCTCAGGATAAGGTTCCAATTAATTAAGATTGCCATAGTAAGACATTTTCTTAATTGCAAATTATTAGTAGAGTAGTTGAAAAAAATAATATAGTCCCCTTGGAGCAGTAACTGAATACTAAAGGTTTTATTAACCCAAAAGTTTATCATTTTCAAAAATCTTTATATTTTTGGCAAGACCAAAAACAATGCAGAATATTTGCTCTATTCATTCTACATTTCCCACAAAGAGTTCCTTCAGTAGCACTCCCCCATTTTGAAATTATTTCTGGTGTAATTTATGCCATCCAGATAATTTTAATATGCTGTTCTCACATAAGCGCTGACAATGAGGCTACCTCCACTCATTTCATACTTTTTAAAACTATTTGCTCATTAAGATTACTGAAGTGGACATCTTTCCATTTTGCAATACCCTTATCTAAGTATTTTCTGTAATCTGCGTTATTCACTATACAGGTATTATATAACAATGAAATAGAGAATGTGCCCCTTTTTAAATGCATTTATTACCGGTATAAGTATTGGAGAGTCCCACGTGCTCCCATAAAGCTTTATAAGTTTCATACAATAATAATTGACTTGCAAAAAGGAAAAGTGATGTTCATCTGATAATGATAATTTATTTTTTGCAGTTTTAAAATCTATTATTTTAAATGCCTCAGGGTCTTTATTTATCACTTGGGCTACATTGATTAATCCGTTATCTCTCCATTGAGAAAATATTTTAGAAGAAAGGTATTGTTTAAAATAATAATTTCCTTTTAATAGATAGAAACTGTGACACTGCAAAATTAATTTTTAGATATTTGCAAATCCGATGCCAAGCTAAAATTGGGTCCCTAAGAAATTCTATTATTTTAATATATATCAGTAAATTCTCAATTTCCAAAAGTATAATATTCTTTAGATAGACAGGTTTAACTATTTGAGTTTTAATATCCAATAGAGTGAAATGATTACTGTCTAATATCCAGTCCAGAGCAATCTTCGCCGCCACCACTAGGTTTTAAACCAATATATCGGGAAGAGCTGGCCCTAAATATTTCTTCTAAAATACTATTTTTTAAAACTAATTCTTGGTTTCTTAAAGCCCCATAAATATCCCTTAATAGAGGTGTTAATCTTCTTTATTTCAGCTTTCTTAATCAGAAGTGGTATATTTTGAAAAAGGTATAACAACCAAGGTAAGGCTATCACCTTCAATAAATGTATTTTTCCATAGAGGGGAAGGGGGAGAGATTCTTACAGTTTGAGGGTATCACATAAATATTTTGCCCCATTGCTTATATTTAATGTGAACCATTCTTCTGGGTTAGCAGATATTTTGATTCCTAAATAGACTAAATAACGATTTAATGTCAGAATCCTTTCCTGTATCTTTAGCCCAGCCCACTATAACTTTAAATCTTATGTGCACCTTTACACAGGTGCTTAGTATTTTGTGATTGCTGTTCACACACGCTCTTATTGCTGAGCTCTGATCTAGCTTTATTTATGTGCTACTATTGTTTGCTAGGTTCCAGCCTTCTTCCTACTAAAGAATATGGATTACTACTGCAAACAAACTGGACTTTTATCCCTACAAGGATTGATAATCCGTTTCCTGATTACGGTAGCTCTTTTTTGGATTACAGCTATGTTCCTGTTTGTACTCACCTCTTGTAATTCACTACCGGTTCCAGAGTCCTGCATATCATCAACTTATCCCAGCTCATATACCATTGCACAGACAGCTGAAGCCTGCTGTTTATAAAAGTATTTGTTGTTTGACGTAAATCTTCCTTACCGATCACAGACTTAGGCTCCGCCTCAAAATCTACGTCTCTGCTGCAGTTTGTATTCAGCAATTGCTTGGGAGTTAACCGTATCATACAATTTATACTGCTTCTACTATAATCCAGAGCTGGTGGACTGTCAAACTTATACCGCAAGTATACATTATTAAGAATATCAAATATTGCTGTAGTTTGATAGTTTTTTTTACTTAATTTACCAATTACCATATTTAACCTCTCACATACTAGAAGGGAACCGCTTAATTTCCTTGCTGTTCAATGTTTATAGTCTGTTCATACTTTGCCTAGTTACATCTGCAAAGCCAATTCCGTATTAATCCACTTTATGTTGGTTGTTGCTACTTCTTCCATAGTAGTTACTACTTCATAAGTGATAAAAATTCATTATTTTTTATACATATATTCTACAGGGAGTGCAGAATTATTAGGCAAATTAGTATTTTGACCACATCATCGTCTTTATGCATGTTGTCTTACTCCAAGCTGTATAGGCTCGAAAGCCTACTACCAATTAAGCATATTAGGTGATGTGCATTTCTGTAATGAGAAGGGGTGTGGTCTAATGACATCAACACCTTATATCAGGTGTGCATAATTATTAGGCAACTTCCTTTCCTTTGGCAATATGGGTCAAAAGAAGGACTTGACAGGCTCAGAAAAGTCAAAAATAGTGAGATATCTTGCAGAGGGATGCAGCACTCTTAAAATTGCAAAGCTTCTGAAGCGTGATCATCGAACAATCAAGCGTTTCATTCAAAATAGTCAACAGGGTCGCAAGAAGCGTGTGGAAAAACCAAGGCGCAAAATAACTGCCCATGAACTGAGAAAAGTCAAGCGTGCAGCTGCCAAGATGCCACTTGCCACCAGTTTGGCCATATTTCAGAGCTGCAACATCACTGGAGTGCCCAAAAGCACAAGGTGTGCAATACTCAGAGACATGGCCAAGGTAAGAAAGGCTGAAAGACGACCACCACTGAACAAGACACACAAGCTGAAACGTCAAGACTGGGCCAAGAAATTTCTCAAGACTGATTTTTCTAAGGTTTTATGGACTGATGAAATGAGAGTGAGTCTTGATGGGCCAGATGGATGGGCCCGTGGCTGGATTGGTAAAGGGCAGAGAGCTCCAGTCCGACTCAGATGCCAGCAAGGTGGAGGTGGAGTACTGGTTTGAGCTGGTATCATCAAAGATGAGCTTGTGGGGCCTTTTCGGGTTGAGGATGGAGTCAAGCTCAACTCCCAGTCCTACTGCCAGTTTCTGGAAGACACCTTCTTCAAGCAGTGGTACAGGAAGAATTCTGCATCCTTCAAGAAAAACATGATTTTCATGCAGGACAATGCTCCATCACACGCGTCCAAGTACTCCACAGCGTGGCTGGCAAGAAAGGGTATAAAAGAAGAAAATCTAATGAAATGGCCTCCTTGTTCACCTGATCTGAACCCCATTGAGAACCTGTGGTCCATCATCAAATGTGAGATTTACAAGGAGGGAAAACAGTACACCTCTCTGAACAGTTAGAAGATGGTATGTATATCCTGCGCAAAAAACAGATAGGGGAAAGGGGATAGGGGATACCTCTAGCTCTCCTCAGCGGGTACCCTAGTGTACCCAATGTAAAGATAAAACGATAGGAACTGGAGGTGAGCGCCAAGTAGGCTGAGGATGGGGAAGGAAACACCTAATAGGCTGATGGAATGGTGCCCACTGTGTGGGATCTAGATAGTAGTACCTTTAATATGGGTTGTAGAGTTAATGTGCAGAGATGTTTAAAATAGCATATATAAAATGGTTGTTAAAGTTTAAAATGTTTATTCCACACAGTTGATTAAAATGTCGGTGAACTTCTGATAAAACATATACAGTAATAAAAAATCATGGATCCATGTTACAGTGTCTGGGAGGCTGTGGTTGCTGCTGCACGCAATGTTGATGGTGAACAGATCAAAACACTGACAGAATCCATGGATGGCAGGCTTTTGAGTGTCCTTGCAAAGAAAGGTGGCTATATTGGTCACTGATTTGTTTTTGTTTTGTTTTTGAATGTCAGAAATGTATATTTGTGAATGTTGAGATGTTATATTGGTTTCACTGGTAAAAATAAATAATTGAAATGGGTATATATTTGTTTTTTGTTAAGTTGCCTAATAATTATGCACAGTAATAGTCACCTGCACACACAGATATCCCCCTAAAATAGCTATAAATAAAAACAAACTAAAAACTACTTCCAAAACTATTCAGCTTTGATATTAATGAGTTTTTTGGGTTCATTGAGAACATGGTTGTTGTTCAATAATAAAATTAATCCTCAAAAATACAATTTGCCTAATAATTCTGCACTCCCTGTATAGTTCTGCAATTGAGATCTAATACTTTAAAACAGGAATATTTTATTCTGACAAATTCTGACATTTAGTTCCTTAAATATCATGGTTTCTGAATCCAATTTTCTATATATCCATAGTATATTATTAAAATTTCCCTTTGAATTCCACTTATAAATCGCTGGTGTATACTGCAAGTTTAATTACTTTTCCACCCAATTCTATTCCCTCTATATGTTTTCTTAATGCAATCAAAGTTGTCCTAGTGCAATATTGAAGATTAGTGTGGAAAGGGGACACCCCTGTCTTGTACCCCTCAATAAGGAGCAGTAAGGTGTTTTGTTATTGTTTATAATCAGTGCAGCTTTAGATTTTCTATACAACATTTCTATCATGTTAAAACTGTTGCCAGAAAAGCCAAGCTTTTGAGGTGAGGAGATGGTCCCATGTAACCGAATCAAATACTATACATGCATCTAAAGATATTATGGATAGGTCTTTATCTGCTTCTTTCTTATTATACTTTCTATTATACCAATAATCTGCAACTGCTAGAAAGACCTTCCTTAGATTAACATTGGAGGATTGCCTTTTCACCATGCCTGTTTGGTCAAGGTGAATAATTGTGTCAAGAGATAATTGCAGTCTTTTGGCCTCTACCTTTAGTAGTGAAATTGGTCTGTATAAATCAATTACGTTTGGATCCTTCCCAGGTTTTGGAATAACAATTATCGTAGATTTGTTAAAGTCCTCTAGAGGTGTAAGTTGGCCGGACCAATATTTGTTTAAGAGCAGTGTAAGGGTGGATGTAATTGCTACTGTGATACATATACCACAAGGTCCACAGCTGTGATTCATAACCCTGCAAGCGTGACAGAAATTTACCAGATTTATTCCCAAATCTATAATAATGTGAACTCTTCTTCATGCTCTCTTTAATTTCATTTTGAGCAAAAATGTATCTCTATTTTGATGATTTTGGATTTTGGTTGAGACTTGGCAAATCTTATTTCAGTGAATCATTATTCAGGGTGTGCTGTCTTCTAACTTTGGATATTTAATGAAACAAGGTACATCTGTATGAGCATATACAGTGTATGTGTATGTATGCATATGACTGTATACACACACACACACACACACACACACATATATATATATATATATATATATATATATATATATATATATACTGTATATATATATATATATATATATATATATATACAACATTGAGTCCTTCCCTGTCAAACACCTTGTCATGCATCATATCCCTTTAAAAAAAACTGCTAACATCCTTTTTTAGATTAGAAATACTTTAAACAGCATTGGCCTTCAGTCAAAAGAAAATGTTATTGTTAATATATATATATAGTTATATATTTCACAAATTTATATTATATTTCTGAATATAACAAACACAGCTATACAGAATAATCAGTTTTCCTTTAGAAACAAAAAACTGTTTGCAATAGGTAATGTAGAAGAAAGTAAACTTGCTAGTGTTGAGCATCAGAGTGATTGTAAAGATTTACCATTAAATTTTTTTAGCAGTTTCCTATAGATATAGCTTTTTTTTTTTTGCATAAATGCTTGCTGGTAAAAGTTTGCTTAGTTACTGCAAATAAGTTAAATACATAGTTAAAGTACCGCTCAGCAGCCACAATGCACTGTCTGCAATAACAAAATTCTGTAATAAATTATTATTATTATTACTGCAATAAAATATCCCTCTAAATTGTTATACATCAATGGGCAAAAGTGTGAAAAATTACACAAAGAATACCAACGCAAACCTCATGATTCCTCAGATCACAACTCTGACCCTGCAACTCATCTGTAAACCCCATGCCAACACCCGGCCTTTGATTTCACCATTGTCTTCTGTCAGGCCCATTCTCTCATAAGAGCTTATCTTAGCCCTGCACCTCCTCTTTTAGCTGCATGACCACACCAGCCTCTGACCCTGCAACTGCTCCTTCAGATTAGTCAGCTTGCAATTTCTCCCATGCTCATACTCACAGCAAAGCTCAGCCCAATAGAGACAATAGATCAGTAAATAAGTGTGCATTATTCTTAGAGCAAGACCGAGCGCAGGATAATACACCCTGCTCTGTTGCTTGTGCTCTACAAGTTGCAATCTTGTCTATAGAGGTGTAGGTTCACTAGTGAACACATTATATGCTTTAATGCATTATAGCAGGTCATTTTTTCACTATCATGACCCTTTAACTACCACAATAACCATGGCCGGCTCAAGAAATTGTGCTGCCTAGCCTGGGTCCCAGAATGCAATGATGCCCCCAGTAGTAACATTACTGATTAGCATATCAACCTACTAGCCTGGCCGCTTTCCTTACTAAGCCTACCTACTTGCATGCAACCAATGCTTATGCACAATTGTGCAAAAAGTTGGAAGGAAGTTAGGGCAGAGGTGCATAATGGTCTGGGTCAGACACTGACTGACTAAGTCACAGAAGTGCTGCCCCTTGTCAGGTGCTGCTTGGGTCCCTTGGACCCACTTGGTCCCATGGTTGAGCCGGCCCTGACAATAACACCACCCTCCTGTTGTTGAGATGGGTGGATAAATGATGTTATGCTGTAGGATGCCACGGTGGCAAAATTTTAGTATAGCAAGGATTTCTGCCCATAACATTCTGACCACTATTTCAAAGGATAGGGAGGCTGCAAAGCTACATAAGGCTATTGCCTGTTGTAAGTGAATAGGGATTTTAAATGTCTACATTTTCATAAAAGTGCAGAGCCTAATTTTCTAGTTTGACATGTTTTATTCCTAGTTAACTCTATCCTCTTTCATAAAGTCTACCCTCTTCATGAACACCAGCTCTATATTGATAATTTATTAACATCTGTTGTATAAGGAATGGATGACACAGGCTAAATGGGAAGCACAATAGGAACTCTGTACACACAAATACAAGTTAACACAATTTTTTAATAAGTAATTCAGCAAAAAAGCAACAATTTGTCAGCAAATAATGCAGCAATATTCTAAAAGAATGATATATCAGGTTAACAAAATACATTAATGAGAAATTCATTGTGAAACTAGCCCCTGCAACACAAAGAACCATTTTAAAAAAACAGCAATAATTTAAAATTGCACTAATTACATTGTAAATAATGAATACAATGAGCTACTATGATTATGCAGTGCAAAAGAACAAATGAAATATAGACTAGCTAATGAACGACAACAAATTATGAAAACACAAGCTACTTAGCTTTGGGTATCAAATCAGTGTGCACGGTAAAGCAGGTGAGTCATATAGATGAAAACTGAAGGTGCTTGATCATCTGGCAGTAGATGCCCAGAGTAGACAAAACAAAAGTGGACTTTGCAACACTTTATTCATGATGCTTAAAATCTAAAACCAGTATTGTGCTCTTATTATCTAAGCTGAGGTGTTGGTTAAAGACTGGAGTTGGTATTATGAAAAAAACAGCATTTGAATATAACTCTGCTTATAACAAACCTGTAATCCAGAAGTCTACACCCAGACTATACCCATACAATATTAAAGGGACATTAAACACTTTGAGATGGTAATACAAAATGATATATTGTATATATAAAAAAACTTTCATTATTTATTGTGTCCCCTTTTCCTGTAGTTCTATTCTGAAATTGTGAGTGCAGAACACTGTTATATGACACACAGCCATTGGCTGCACACTCTTGTGACTAATTTAAAAACTGTCCCTAATTGGCCACAGCAGAGAAGTAAACCTAAGTTACAATATGGTAGCTCCCAATGTTTTATAGATACTAGAATTTTACATTTATTTTGTCAATATTTAAACCACTAATGAAACTAAAAAACATAATTTATGTAAGAACTTACCTGATAAATTCATTTCTTTCATATTAGCAAGAGTCCATGAGCTAGTGACGTATGGGATATAAATTCCTACCAGGAGGGGCAAAGTTTCCCAAACCTCAAAATGCCTATAAATACACCCCTTACCACACCCACAAATCAGTTTAACGAATAGCCAAGAAGTGGGGTGATAAGAAAAAAGTGTGAAAGCATAAAAAATAAGGAATTGGAATAATTGTGCTTTATACAAAAAAATCATAACCACCACAAAAAAAGGGTGGGCCTCATGGACTCTTGCTAATATGAAAGAAATGAATTTATCAGGTAAGTTCTTACATAAATTATGTTTTCTTTCATGTAATTAGAAAGAGTCCATGAGCTAGTGACGTATGGGATAATGAATACCCAAGATGTGGATCTTTCACGCAAGAGTCACTAGAGAGGGAGGGATACAATAAAGACAGCCAATTCCGCTGAAAATAATCCACACCCAAAACAAAGTTTAAATCTCATAATGAAAAAAACTGAAAATATAAGCAGAAGAATCAAACTGAAACAGCTGCCTGAAGTACTTTTCTACCAAAGACTGCTTCTGAGGAAGAAAACACATCAAAATGGTAGAATTTAGTAAAAGTATGCAAAGAAGACCAAGTTGCTGCTTTGCAAATCTGATCAACCGAAGCTTCATTCCTAAATGCCCATGAAGTAGAGACTGACCTAGTTGAATGAGCTGTAATCCTTTGAGGCGGAGTTCTACCTGACTCAACATAAACATGATGAACCAAAGACTTTAACCATGATGCCAAAGAAATGGCAGAAGCCTTCTGACCTTTCCTTGAACCAGAAAAGATAACAAATAGACTAGAAGTCTTCCGGAAATCTTAGTAGCTTCAACATAATATTTCAAAGCACTAACTACATCCAAAGAATGCAACGATCTTTCCTTAGAGATCTTAGGATTAGGACACCATGAAGGAACTACAATTTCTCTACTAATGTTGTTAGAATTCACAACCTTAGGTAAAAATTAAAATGAAGTTCGCAAAACCGCCTTATCCTGATGAAAAATCAGAAAAGGAGACTCACAAGAAAGAACAGATAATTCAGAAACTCTTCTAGCAGAAGAGATGGCCAAAAGAAACAAAACTTTCCAAGAAAGTAATTTAATATCCAGCGAATGCCTAGGTTCAAACGGAGGAGCTTGAAGAGCCCCTAGAACCAAATTCCAACTCCAAGGAGGAGAAATTGACTAAATAACAGGTTTTAAAAGAACCAAAGCTTGTAAAAAACAATAAATATCAGGAAGACTAGCAATCTTTCTGTGAAAAAGAACAGAAAGAGCAGAGATTTGTCCTTTCAAGGAACTTGCAGACAAACCTTTATCCAGACCATCCTGAAGAAACTGTAAAATTCTAGGAATTCTAAAAGAATGCCAAGAAAAATGATGAGAAGAACACCAAGAAATGTAAGTCTTCCAGACTCGATAATATATCATCCTAGATACAGATTTACGAGCCTGTAACATAGTATTAATTACGGAGTCAGAGAAACCTCTATGACTGAGAATCAAGTGTTCAATCTCCATACCTTCAAATTTAAGGATTTGAGATCCTGATGGAAAAAAAGGACCTTACGATAGAAGGTCTGGTCTTAACGGAAGAGTCCACGGTTGGCAAGTAGCCATCCGGACAAGATCCACATACCAAAACCTGTGAGGCCATGCTGGAGCCACCAGCAGAATAAACGAACGCTCCTTTAGAATCTTGGAAAAAGAACTAGAGGCGGAAAGATATAAGCAGGATGATACTTCCAAGGAAGTGACAATGCATCCACTGCTTCCGCCTGAGGATCCCTGGATCTGGAGTGGTATGTGGTCTTTCCGACGGCACTAACTTACAAGACCTAAGCTCCTATAACGATAGGGTCTCTAGATACCCAAGAGGGAGTTTAAAGGAATAGTTGTGTGTTAGGAGCGCCTATTGAAAGGCTAAGTCTAATAAGGGTATGAACTAAAAGTGGCGTTAGGTGTACCAGCACAAAGAGCTCAAATAGATAAAATTTACAAGTTTATTGTAGCATTAAAATTAACAAATTTATTAAGGCAATAGCTTAGTGTCTATAGATGAAAACAGATTAAAAAAGCATAAAAGTATATGGATCCATATTACTTCATAAATAAACAATTAAAAACAATTAAAAACAATCAATGGTGGACTGTTTATATGATAAAATCAATTTTACGATCTGTTATATGATAAAATTAATTTTGGTGAAGTTAGAAAGATGCAGAAATAATACAGTAAAATACAGAAATAATGCAGTAAAAACAGCAAATGGGGAAGGGTCGTGTGACCTAGGATAAGAACATATATGTGAAAGATGTCTTCGTGATTCGATTGAGAAAAATAATCCTTTGAAAAATAATGTAAAATGGTGTTGAAACCTGATAAAAATGTGATAAAAATGTGTGAATCCCCTCGTGAAAAATCAGAAAGTGTCCAAAATAAAGTCAATAGTTATATCCAAAAATCAAAAAAGTCAAATATAAAAAATCGAAAATCCAAATTCCGATATTAAATTAAAAATTAAATCCAAAAATTTTTTTTTATCAGTGATAATGTGATGTCCAATGTTAGAAAGAAAAAATACAACCTGTGTTTATAAATCAAACTGTGAACAGCTGACAAAATGGAAATCCAACTGACCAATTTCTTAAAAATACTTGATGTGAAAAACAATGATTATATAAAAATATAAGACGATCCAATCCCTGTGGAAAAAGAAAAATGCAACATAGAGCAGTATCGTTTAAAATACGTTTACACAAGTAGAAATAAAACTCACCATATATGCCAACGCGTTTCGGCCCACCAATAGGGCCTTTATCAAGACTGATATATGGTTGGTGAGACTGCTTGTTTTATACCTGTTTGATTTATGAAATTTGCGCCAAATTTCTCAATTGCGCCAAAAAACTCGCGCCAAAAATTAACCTTTGGACCCGGAAGTATAAGATAGACCGGATATGTGTGGTTCCGGTATCGGATATGTGCATTTATTATGATGTTATGGCCCAAATTTTGTATTATATAAGTCCTTCATTATAGACTCATTGTGCTGATATCCCTAAAAATAATAAGTGGCAGTTAAAGACTTACTAGACACATAGTCAGTGTCTAGTACCGGATGTCTGGTATCGCCATTCTACCAGAAGTTAACTGAAACCGGAAGTCGGTTTGTGACATAGAAAACAGAATTTGACCGGATATGTGGTTCTGATTTCTGATATCTCTATTTGTTATGATATTATAGCCCAAATTTTGTATTGTATAATTCCCTCATTATAGACTCATTGTGCTGATAACCCTAAAAGATAATTTGGCAGTTCAAGACTTACTGGACACGTAATCAGTGTCTGGTACCGGATGTCTGATATCGCCATTCTACCGGAAGTAGATACAGACCGGAAGTTAACTGAAACCGGAAGTCGGTTTGTTACGTGGAAAACGGAATTTATCTAAAAGAGGCGGTAGACATGTGTCTGGGAGTTGTGGATAAAAACATTGTTGCTTCTAATAATTTGTGGAATCTTAAGTTTAGCATGGGAACTTAATTGTACTAGTATAACTTGTATCGTTCACCTGGACAGATACCTGGGAAGCTTCTTGTTTAGATGAGAAGCCATCAGATCTATTTCTGGAAGTCCCCATATTTGAACAATCTGAAGAAATACCTCTGGGTGAAGAAACCATTCGCCCGAATGTCGCGTTTGGCGACTGAGATAATCCGCTTCCCAATTATCTATACCTGGGATATGAACCGCAGAAATTAGACAGGAGCTGAATTCCGCCCATACAAGTATTCGAGAAACTTCTTTCATAGCCAGAGGACTGTGAGTTCCTCCTTGATGATTGACATATGCCACGGTTGTGACATTGTCCGTCTGGAAACAAATGAACGACTTTCTCTTTAGAAGAGGCCACGACTGAAGAGCTCTGAAAATTGCACGGAGTTCCAAAATGTTGATAGGTAATCTCACCTCCTGAGATTCCCAAACCCCTTGTGCTGTCAGAAACCCCCATACAGCTCCCCAACCTGTCAGACTTGCATCTGTTGAGATCACAGTCTAGGTTGGAAGAACAAAAGAAGCCCCCTGAACTAAACGATGGTGGTCTGTCCACCACGTCAGAGAGTGTCGAATAATCGGTTTTAAAGATATTAATTAAGATATCTTTGTATAATCCCTGCACCACTGGTTCAGCATACAGAGCTGAAGAGGTCGCATGTGAAAACGAGCAAAGGGGATCGCGTCCAATGCAGCAGTCATAAGACCTAGAATTTCCATGCATAAGGCTACCGAAGGGAAAGATTGAGACTGAAGGTTTCGACAAGCTGAAACCAATTTCAGACGTCTCTTGTCCGTCAGAGACAGAGTCAAGGACACTGAATCTATCAGGAAACCTAAAAAGGTTACCCTTGTCTGAGGAATCAAACGAACTTTTTGGTAAATTGATCCTCCAACCATGTTCTTGAAGAAACAACACTTATAAAAGACTGGAAAGGTTCTTTCTAGTGAAAATGAGCAAAGGGAATTGAATCCAATGCTGTGGCCATAAGACCTAAAACTTCTATGCATATATAGCAACTGAAGGAAATAATAGAGACTAAAGGTACCGATAGACGGAACCCAATAAAATTATCCCTTGTCTGATAGAGACAAGGACAGTGACACAAACTATCTGGAAACCTAAAAAGGTGACCCTTGTGTGAGGAATCAAGAGGTTTTGAAAAAAAGATCCTCTAACTATGTCCTGAAGAGCAAGTGAATCATATGAGATTCCGCATCCTCAGAAAATAATCTGAATGAAAACAGAAAAATGAAAATATGCATTTATTGTATCTAATGAAAACAAATAATGCTATCAATGACCATAAAAAGGCAAAATAGTTTGAATAAAACTCCAAAACCCGGTTCCTCAAAAGGAACTGGAAGAAATACCCCAGAAGATTCCAGGTCTGAGCAGCGCTTGAACCCCATGGGTGCCCAGCCATGCTTCAACAGTACCCAAAATGTATAGGACAGAAACACAGTTAAAGAAAGTGTTAGCCTTACTGGAATAAAATCAAAGAAATTTGCACAAAATAAATTTCAAAGAAGTCTTAACCTGCCCCTTACCAGCCAAGCTGGAATACGACACATACATCGCAATATTAGGGAGCTGATTTCGAACTCCAATTATAAACATGTTACTTGGGAAAGAACTCAGGAATTCGTTCCTTAATAAGAACAACCAAACTAGTATAAGCTTAAAGTTTTAGTCTTAGAACTCAATCTTGAAGCCCAGAGTAACAGTTAAGAATTGAATACAATTATAAAACAAATAATTGATTATCTTAGAACAAAAGAAATATGGATTTTTTTTTTTTTTTAATCACAAAATTCTTCTAGCTAAAAAAGCTAAAGACATATATTAACCCTCATTTGCGAAAATATTCAATAAAATGAAGACACAAATGAAATTATCAGCATGATAGTCCAGTTTAAAGGACCAGCCAATACAGTGGACTTGCATAATCAATAAATGCAAAACAACAAGACAAATGCAACAGCACCTAGTCTAGTAAATGTTGTCCCTTTAAAAATGCTTAAATAAATCATAATCTGATACTTGATCTTAAAGTAAACAGAGAAAATGAAGCAATTGCAATATCCAAATAAATCACAGGACCAAGAAAAGTACCTGAAACTAAATAATTTTCCATAAATAAGATACAGCTATCTAAAGGAAAATAAATACTATTTTGCTATAGAAACAATAGCATAATTAGTAGAATTAGAGATAGCCCCAATAAATTGGAGAACCCTCCAAATTGAATTTAACTGCTGGCAAAGAATATAGTTTAAAACCTTTGAAGAAGGAATAAAAGAAAATTCTCAGCCTATTCCATTCCCTAGTATGGGGAATTAGAAAGAAAACCTCTGAAAACACAGAAGAAATAAATAGGCAGAAATAGTATCAGCTAGTCTTAAAGAACTAGTTACCTTAATATCCAAAATAATCAACACCTTTTCAACAAAGAACAAATGTACTTTAATAATAGAAAAATAATAAAAAAGTAGATTTGTTAGTGTCAATATCTGATGAAGAAAATGTCTGAAAGAGAAAAAAACATCATCAGAGAAGGATAAATCAGTATGTTGTTGGTCATTTGAAACTTCAATAATTAAAAAAGAAGTGAAAAAGTCCTAAAAAATTTATTAGAAGGCACGAAGTCAGACAAAGCCTTTAAAATAGAATCAGAAAAATATTTCTTATAAATCTTCTAAATATTTCTTGTAAGAATGGAAATATATAAAGCATAAATACTAATGGATTCTGCATGTAAAAGTATATCATAATAACTTATTACAAACCATAGCTAAAGATAAACATTTATAACATTTAAAATAAATGAACTTAGCTTTGGTAGAACTGAAACTCAGTTAAGCGTTTTTCCAGAAGTGGCTTCTGATTCAGGGTCAATCTGAGACATCTTGCAATATGTAATAGAAAAAACAACATATAAAGCAAAATTGATCAAATTCCTTAAATGACAGTTTCAGGAATGGGAAAAAAAAATGCCAATGAACAAGCTTCTAGCAACCAGAAGCAATAAATAATGAGACTTAAATATTGTGGAGACAACAATGACGCTCAAATTTATAGCGCCAAAAAAGCCGCCCACATTATTTGGAGCCTAAATGCTTTTGGCGCCAAAAATGGCGCCACATCCGGTAACGCCGACATTTTTAGGCGCAAAAACGTCAAAAAAATGACGCAACTTCCGGCGACACGTATGACGCCGGAAATGACAAGAAAATTTTTGCGCCAAGAAAGTCCGCGCCAAGAATGACGCAATAAAATGAAGCATTTTCAGCCCCCGCGAGCCTAACAGCCCACAGGAAAAAAGTAAAATTTTAAGGTAAGAAAAAATTGATTTATTCATATGCATTATCCCAAATATGAAACTGACTGTCTGAAAATAAGGAACGTTGAACATCCTGAATCAAGGCAAATAAATGTTTAAACACATATATATAGAACTTTATATAAAAGTGCCCAACCATAGCTTAGAGTGTCACAGAAAATAAGACTTACTTACCCCAGGACACTCATCTACATGTAGTAGAAAGCCAAACCAGTACTGAAACGAGAATCAGTAGAGGTAATGGTATATATAAGAGTATATCGTCGATCTGAAAAGGGAGGTAAGAGATGAATCTCTACGACCGATAACAGAGAACCTATGAAATAGACCCCGTAGAAGGAGATCATTGAATTCAAATAGGCAATACTCTCCTCACATCCCTCTGACATTCACTGCACACTGAGAGGAAAACCGGGCTCCAGCCTGCTGCGAAGCGCATATCAACGTAGAATCTAGCACAAACTTACTTCACCACCTCCATGGGAGGCAAAGTTTGTAAAAACTGATTTGTGGGTGTGGTGAGGGGTGTATTTATAGGCATTTTGAGGTTTGGGAAACTTTGCCCCTCCTGGTAGGAATGTATATCCCATACGTCACTAGCTCATGGACTCTTGCTAATTAGATGAAAGAAAATGCATCTACATGTTTTTCTCAGACTAATCTTTTCTTTGACTACATCATTCTACCTAGCATTCATTTAGTGTTTAATATTGATCCTGAGGAAAAATAAATCTTAAATTTAATTTTGAGTTAGTAGAAAGGAGATTCTCTGACTTTTATGTGGCATAGTATGAGGTGTAACCCCCCTCCCCCTGTTTCAGACACTTGCTCTCCTCAGTAATAGGACACTAAATTCAGATTGTCTTTGTATTGTGTATTTGTGGATCATGCAAATCTACCTTCTTTATCTTTACTCCAAATGATCTGCTTTCCTGGATTTTATATGGAAACAGGTTTTGTTATGCAGAGTTATGCAGAGTAGTTATGGTTTGCATGCAGACTTTTGGATCTTTGATCATTTTAAATGGGCTTTGCATTCCATAGTCAACAACATTCTATTCTACACTAATTTATCTTTTGTGTGACTTCTGGATTTGGTATGTCTATTTAGGTAATATTGCAGGAATACTGTATTTAAAGGGACACTGAACCCAAATGTTTTCTTTTGTAATTCAGAAAGAGCATGCAATTTTAAGCAACTTTCTAATTTACTCCTATTATCAATTTTTCTTCGTTCTCTTGCTATCATTATTTGAAAAAGAAGGCATCTAAGCTTTTTTTTTGTTTCAGAACTCTGGACAGCACTTTTTTATTGGTGGATGAATTTATCCACCAATCAGAAAGGACAACCCAGGTTGTTCAACAAAAATGGGCCGGCATCTAAACTTACATTCTTGCATTTCAAATAAAGATACCAAGAGAATGAAGAAAATTTGATAATAGGAGTAAATTAGAAAGTTGTTTAAAATGTCATGCTCTATCTGAATCACGAAAGAAAATGTTTGGGTACAGTGTCCCTTTAAAGGGACAGTAAAGTTCTGATCCCTGCTGACAGCTTTATCCAGCGAGGAAGCATGCTACATGCTAATTTGAACAGAGCACTCAGGCTGACTATGACATATAAAAACAAACACAGAAAAACTAAAATGAATGAATAAAGAAGCACCAGAAATAATAAATATAGGATAGAGCCAATGAATTTTGGCTCCCTAAAAATATAAATTGCATTTTTTCTTCTTCTTATAGGAATGACTCAAATTATGCTTCATAATTCCGCTCTGCAAAAAACATTTGAAATCAAAGTATACTGTCTATTAGCTAAACTATATTGTTATAGAGCAAATAAACTTTGATGTATAAATTATTTCCTGTGTTTGTAACTTTTAGAACCATAGCATAAAACACGATTTAGGTTTGGTTTACTTCACAGTAGCAATTTGATTTACAAACTTAAATTTATGCAAATACATAATGGGCTCCTCAATGAGTCCAATAAACAGTGCCAGTGGGATAAGGCAACTGGTGACAACGCTGCCCCATGTGACATCAAGTGACAGCAGCGTGCAGGGGCGGAGTTCTGTCCTGTGGCTGCAGGTTTGGATCATTTAATCAGTGGCTGCAAAGTGCCGGAGAATCCAGTTGTGCGTTACCCGGTGCAGCCTGTGCTCAGAGTCCGAGGACAAGGTGCGTGTGCCCAGCCCGGGCAGACTGACTCCTGCAGATGCTGGTGTACCATGCAGACCGCCGGGCTGGTTCCCCTGCTGCTCCTGCTCTCAGCTGCCTCCCTCTGCACAGGTATGAGAGAATTTCCCTTTATCTCCCAAACTTTCAGACAAAGGTCGATCTGCTGCTTGAATATGGCGTCACTGTAACAGTGTACTGGGAGGGCACAAACCTGGGGCTTATTTGGCAAACGGTATATCTGGGAACGTATTAAATCCTGATAAACCAGTGAACTGTTTTCTTTTTTACAGTTACTTTCACTACAACAAACTGGGTTACCTGAGGTTATTATAGCTCAGGCAAATTGTGAGTTTTACAGTTTTATTTATTCTCATAACCATTTAAACACGTTATGTCCTTTTTGGATTCAAATGCTATTTGTTTAAAAAGTAATCCAATTGGAGCTCTTAAACCAACAGGTACCGCAAACTATAACAGCACAGCATATATAAAGACAAATTATACATATAGACAACATAACTAAAGGGCAATTAGGTTAAACAGATTTTTTCATATTTTATGCTGAAGAGTTTCATTACAAACTGCTATTAAATAATAAGCTTTTAAGTGATGGGATGTTTATTAGAAGGATAAACAGTGTCATAGGATGACATATTTTATAAACTTCAGTAGTATTTGTAAAGATTAGATTATGATCCCTTAATGTAACTGTTATGCTAAACTGGAATCAAAAGTACATCTGTATACACACATACACTCACTATCTATCATCTATCTATCTATCTATCTATCTATCTATCTATCTATCTATCTATCTATCTATCTATCTATCTATCTATCTATCTATCATCTATCTATCTATCTATCTATCTATCTATCATCTATCTATCTATCTATCTATCTATCTATCTATCTATCTATCTATCTATCTATCCTATAATCTGTCTATCATCTTTATTAGGAGCAACGTTTCGGGCACCTGCCCCTTTCTTGAGAAAGGGGCAGGTGCCCCGAAGCGTTGCTCGTAATAAAGGTATAGCATTCATACTGTGTGCCACCTTGCTTTTTGTTATATTGTACCCTGAGGTCTTAAGAGGGTGGTCTCCATGGTGCTGCATCGGACATTTATGATTATCTACTATGAAATACTAAGTTGTGATAGTGCGGATCCCATTGTTTTTATTGTCTGTCTATCATCTATCTGTCTGTCTATCATCTATCTATTCTATCTATATATATCTGTTGTCTGTCTATCATCTCCCTATTGAAACCCTTGGCCACTGTAAGAGTTTGTAGTGAAGCATCATATTCAAACTGTACAAATGATATGCTTATAATTTCAAATACTTGAACTACATTTTGTCCCACTGGAGCAGACCGGCATTAGCTAGTTGGAATGATCCTGCTTTTCTCAGATGCACTCTGGTAATAAGGCTTTAGTTATTGCCCAATGAGCAGATTATAAATTATCCCAGCAGAGGCTACAAGTTGTCACATTTCTTGATAAACATCAGCTAGTGAATATTTGCTTTCACCCTGTTTTGTGGATGCATGTGCTGTAATAAATGTTGTATATAGAAAGAAGGAAAGAACACTGGTGAGGAAGCTATGCCAGGGAGAGCTGCATGGGATTAGATTTACCGCTGCTAGTGAACTCTAGAGTCCTTAATCTTCTTAAATAAGAGCTTCTAAAAAAAGGTCAGAAAACAACAACGTGAAATATATAGATGATAGTTTCTATAATTAGATCTGTCAACTATTGATGGACATTCTGATAAAAGAATACCATGTAAAGTGTGTATTTGTGCATGCATTTGTCTGTATATTAAATGGCAATAAGATCTATCTATCTATCCATCTATCTATCCATCTATCTTTCTATCTATCATCTATCTATCTATCTATCTATCTATCTATCTATCTATCTATCTATCTATCATCTATCTATCTATCTATCTATCTATCTATCTATCTATCTATCTATCTATCTATCTATCATCTATCTATCTATCATCTATCTATCATCTATCTATCTATCTATCTATCTATCTATCTATCTATCATCACACATAATGAATTTTTTTTCAAACATACATTTAATAAAATCATGTTTTGAAAATTGCTCCCCTTCCTCAGACAACAATTTATTTATTTTTTGGAAGGAGAGTACTGCCCAAAACATCACTTATTACTTTATTTACTTTATTTAAGCTTCAAACAAATCCACGGTTTGTTTGCTAATCTTGAATATTTTATTAAAATATATTAGGGTGAATTCTGATCCATTAGAAAAATGTATAAAGATATTTTTCAACACTACTTAATACTGTAAGTTCACTATTACAATATTGTTTTGCTGATAACTCATTTGATAATTTTAATGCCATTAGTAAATACCCATTTTGTTGGTTTTGCCTTTTTGATTAAAAGTTTCTTCATTTTCCATTATTGCATTACAACAGTTAAGGGGTGTCAAAGTTTAAAGGGACAGTAAAGTAAAAATGACCCTTTTTTATGATTCGGATTGAGCATGTCATTTTTAAAAACTTTCCAATATACTTCTAGTATCAAATTTGTTTTGTTCTTTTGGAATACTTTTTTGAAGAATAGACCTAGGTGGGTTCATAGGACTTCAGGCAAGTGCCTGTGTCTTTAGCAGTCTATGGCAGCAGCATTTGTAACTTTTTAGAACATTTTTAAAAACAATGTTGCAAACACTACTTCCGTAGACTGCTAAAGACACGTGAACTCCCCTGAAGTCCTATGAGCCTACCTAGGTTTACTCTTCAACAAATAATAACAAGAGAACAAAACAAATTTGATAATAGAAGTACATTGGAAAGTTGTTTAGAATTGCATGCTCTATATAGACCATTAAAGTTTAATTTTGACTTTACTGTCCCTTTAATAACATATGAAATGGGTCCTATAAAATAAAATTCACGGCTGTCACAAATATGCTCTTGCAAAATCGGAATTACATTCAAGGTGTTGTAAGTTCATCAACCAATTGTTTATGTCCTCTATAATAAGCAAATGTATTTTGCAGGATTTCTTTCATGTCATGTTTGTATATAGAAATATAAAGAGCGTCACACCTTTTATGATGTTATGTTGGAAAAAAAAAACACCTTTAACTCGTGCTGCTGACCCATTCTACATTACCCTTTTCATATGTTTATTTTTAAAAGCAAACACTGTTATCCGAGCACTTATAAAATGTTGAAAAAAGTAGTTACATGCAATATATCTATTGTTATCTTTTTTCTATTATTTGCATTTTATTTTCTACAGTGTACATGGACAGGTAGCATAGTTTAGCAATGCATATTAAAAAGATGTTTGGATAAAATTATTTAGTTTTCTAAAAGTTCTTATGTCAGTTATGCTTCATCACATTAAGAATTTGTATTCACAGTTATATATATATTTTTGTTGGCAAGTTGTGGCAATGAGATATCTGTTAAAATATTTAACTTAAAGTGAATGTAAAGTTTAATGAATGAGTGCCCGGTATCTAAAAATATTCTTAAAAACAGGGGCACTTTCTTTCATTAAACTTTACAAAGATGCTTATTTTTTAAAATACTTTTGCGTTATGGTAAACATAACACCGATCCTCTGCCCGCAGCTCCTGCTTTCTTTAGCAAAACTGTGATGAATCCGGCTTCCTCCAATCGTTGCGTGCCCCCTTTGGCTTCCAGCTGGTGAGGCACACGATTGGAGGAAGCCATATCTTCATCAATATGCTAATGAAAGCAGGAGCTGCTGGCGGAGGATCAACGTTATGTTTACCATAACGCAAAGGTATTTTAAAAAAGTTTAATGATTGAAAGTGCCCCTGTTTTAAAGATTATTTTTAGATACCGGGCACTTATTCATTAAACTTTACATTCACTTTAATGTTGGCTTTTTTCAAGGATAACTTCAACAATGTGTAATTGGTTGTTCAGAATTTACTAATATAATACAGAAAATAATTGTGTTTCATTAAGTAGGAAATTGATTGTTTAATAATATGTGGGTACCTATAGTCATCTTTGTCTATAACATTTTGAAGATATTACTAGTGTTGTGTCATTCTGTCTGTGTAATTTGAGAAAATTAACCCTTTTATTGTATTTCTTAAAGGGACACAGCAGTTCAAATTTTCATGAGTCTGCAGTTTTAAAAACATTTCTAATATACATTTATTATCAATTTTACATATAGTGTCTGCAATAATACATCAAACAGTCTTATATAGCTGAGCTTTCCTATGTATTAAAGGAAAGGAGCTAAAATGTGACCTCGGAAATAAATTGCAAATTAAAAGTTCAGTGTTTGAATGTAAAATACTTGGGGGGGGGGGACTGTTCTAGTTGTTTGTTGTTATATTGAGATGTATTTATTATTAAAATATCAGCATTAAAACTGCTTCCATTAAATACATAAAATGTAAGTTACAGTTATGATATCAGACTCATTTTGATGCCAATATATATCATGTAAAGAAAATTGGTATTAATAGTCTCTTAGATTCAAGGAGCAAACTAAATCACAGAGGCAGAACTACCAATCGTGCAGCAGGTGAAGTGGCACCAGAGCCCAAGTATTGAGGGGGCCCATAGCAACCAGTGTATATATAGGCATGTGCAGAATGCAGGGGAGCCTTTTATTAGTGCAGGTTGCAGGTCTATTGTATCTATCTATCTATCCTGCAAAATCACTATACAGGGGGGCAGCATGTACATTATTACTATTGCTTACTACTAAGTAATTTTTTTGGGGGGGGCACCAGAGCCCTCTGTTGAGTAGGTCCACTTCTGCTGAATTATACCACATAGACAGACTGCTTTTAATCTCATAAATGACAGAGAGGTCTGCAACAAGTTCTACCAAAATGTTTTTCAAATCAACTCTTTGTGGCATCAAATAATTTAAAGTGATTGTAAACTTTAATGAATTAAAGCCCAAGATCAAAAAATAATCTTAAAAATAGGGGCACTTTAATTCATTAAAGTTTACAAAGATGCTTGTTTTTAAAAATACTTACCTTTGCTTCCTTCAATCATTGCATGCCCCCTTTGGCGTCCAGCACGCAACGAACGTAAATAGCCGGATTCGTCATCCATATGCTAAAGAAAGCAGGAGATGCGGGCTGAGGATCTGCGTTATGTTTACCATACTAAATAAGCGTCTTTGTAAGCTTGAATGAATTAAAGTGTAACTAGTTTTAAGATTATTTTTTGATCCTGGGCTTTAATTAATTCAATTTTACAATCACTTTAATCCTAACAATATTCTAGTTCTAACTTTAGCTCTGTCACTGCCAGTGTTGTATTTGGATTGGTGCTGAAATTGCACGATCATTTTGATTGTTGTGTTTTGAAAGGATTGTTTTGATAAATTATGTTTCAGGCACAACATTTTAAGAAGAAGACCTTTTCTTTTCATTGTTAAGGAACAACCTCAAATCTATACTTCTTTCATAGTTTTCCAAACAAAAACAAATTTCTAAAAACATTATGTTTTTTCAGCACAGTAAGATATTACTTTAATAGGACATTGTAGACATCTATTTTCTTTCTCTCTTTTTTAAAGAACAGTTAAACAAAATAATTTTGTGTTTTCATGAAAATGTTTAACTAAAACTGTTTACATTGAAAATGAATATAGTAGAAAATGCATGTTTTACACTGCAGTATATGTTCTCACTGACCTATAGTTAAAATTCCCACTAGGACAAGTCTCCAGAAACCTTACACAATAAGAAAGAAGTAAAATATTTTGCAAAGCCTTCTTCAGCTTGAAAAGTATCCCCACCTGCCGCCTAGCTCCTTTACAATCCATAATGAATGCCTCTGCCAGACTCATCTTCCTTACACGTCGCTCTTCATCTGCTGCGCCCCTCTGCCAATCCCTTCACTGGCTTCCTCTTGCCTCTAGGATCAAACACAAAACTCTCACTCTTACATACAAAGCCCTCAACTGCACTGCTCCCCCCTACATCTCAGACCTTGTCTCCAGATACTCTCCCTCCCGTCCCCTTCGCTCTGCTCATGACCTCCTACTCTCCTCCTCTCTTGTCACCTCATCACACTCCCGTTTACAGGACTTCTCCAGACTGGCTCCCATCTTGTGGAACTCTCTGCCTCGCTCCACAAGACTCTCTTCTAGTTTTAAAAGCTTCAAGTGCTCCCTAAAGACTCTACTGTTCAGGGATGCATACAACCTACGCTAACCTTTCCTAATACCAGTTCCTCTCCTCCACTGCAATCCCCTGAACCCTCTTAGCATGTAAGCCTAAAAGTCCAGCTGTTTGTAGATCACCTTCTTAAGAGCTGACTACAACAGTGCAACATTTGGCAGGGCCCTCTACCCTATAATTGTTTTGTTGTACTCCCCCTTTGTTTATAGCGCTGCGGAATCTGTTGACGCTCTACAAATAACCGATAATAATAATAATAAAATAATAACAGTGTTACTGTTTATAAAAAAAAAAAAAAAAAAAAAAAAGTTGCTTACTGCCTGATTTCCCACTCTGAAAGCTTAAAGCAACAACGTACTGTAATTTTTCTCTCATTAGGTTCCCGATTACTTATTATATCAGCTACAAGATATTCATTATAAATAGTTCCTTTAGGTTTATTCTTGCAATTAAAATATAAATATTGAAAATTTGAGTGCTTATGTATATGCATTTGTGTATAGGAAGATGGAATAAGGAGGGTCGATCCATTTGAATGAACATGTTCTTTAGAATAATGGGTTGTGGCTTCAATGAGGAAAACCAAATGCAAAAATAAACTTAAAGGAGCAATTTCCCATGCATTTAATACTCTGCAGATGGTACAAGTAATTGAAAACACAGTACAATGCCCTTTTAATGCTATAGGATCCAGTTTTTTACTCTGAGTGCTGCACCTTTGGGTGTTTGAAATAGTGCACTTTAGGGCTCAATGTCTAATTAAATAAATCCCTGATGTGGAAACAGTTAAAGGGACATTAAACCCAAAAGTTTTCTTTCATAATTCAGACAGATAATACAATTTTAAACAACATTCCAATTTACTTCTATTATCTAATTTGCTTCATTCTTTAGATATCCTTTGTTAAAGAAATAGCAATGCACATGGGCGAGCCAATCACAGGAGGCATCTATGTGCAGCCACCAATCAGAAGATACTAGAAGTAAATTAGAAAGTTGTTTAAAATGGTATTCTCTGAATCATGAAAGAAAAAAATTGGGTTTAATGTCCCTTTAAGTCAAAAGTATATCAGGAATAATAAAATGTGTAAGACAAAGTGTGCAATGGGCAGTGTGTTGGATATTTGCCACTGGGAAATATGTCAGAAAAAGCCCATATGAAATATTACCAGGGTCAGATTTAGATTTGCGGAGCCTTGTTTATATAGATCATGTTTTATATAAAGTTTTTGTATTTCAAAAAAGGAAATGCTATATTAGTCCATAGATAACATACAGCAACCTTGAGGTCACAAATAATTTGTTTTTTAATAAATTCAAGTGTGCAAAACTTTTCTGTGGGTTATATGTAAATTTCCCTCACAGAGGAATTTAGCAGCTACTGGGGAGAGCCTGCATGTTTGCAAATACTGGATTGCAAGTGGTGTGCTAATAATAACGTGGGTTGTGCAACGTGATAATACAAGTCCATAGTAAATCCTATTTATCAGAGAAGGGTTAGTGTGCCCGACATCGATCTAGCGCAGTCTATACTTTCAATTGATATTGTGACTGCACTAAATAGCGCTGGTATTACAAGTTAAAATATATAAGGCTAGATTACGAGTTTTGCGTTAGCCTTAAAAAGCAGCGTTGAGAGGTCCCAACGCTGCTTTTTATCTAACGCTGGTTTTACAAGTTTGGCAGGTAGAGGCTCACCGCTCACTTTTCTTCCGCTACTCGAGGCTACCGCAAATCCCCTTACGTCAATTGCGTAGCCTATCTTTTCTATGTGATTTGCCTAACGCTGGTATTACAAGTCTTTGAAGAAGTGAGCGGTAGACCCTCTCCTGTCAAGACTTCTACCGCATTTAAAAGTCAGTAGTTAAGAGTTTTATGGTCTAACACCGGAACATAAAACTCTTAACTAAAGTGCTAACAAGTACACTAACACCCATAAACTACATATTAACCCCAAAAACCAAGGCCCCCCACATCGCAAACACTATAATAAATATTTTTAACCCCTAATCTGCCGACCGGACACCGCCGCCACCTACATTATACTTATGAACCCCTAATCTGCTGCCCCTAACATCGCCGCAACCTATATTATAGTTATTAACCCCTAATCTGCTGCCCCCAACGTCGCTGCAACCTAACTACACTTATTAACACCTAATCTGCCGACCGGACATCGCCGCTACTTTAATAAATGTATTAACCCCTAAACCACCGCACTCCCACCTCGCAAACACTAGTTAATTTTTATTAACCCCTAATCTGCCTGCCCTAACGTCGCCGACACCTACTTACATTTATTAACCCCTAATCTGCCACCACCAACGTCGCCGCTACTATAATAAAGTTATTAACCCCTAAACCTAAGTCTAACCCTAACCCTAACACCCCCCTAATTTAAATAAAATTTAAATACATCTAAATAAAATAGTTACAATTAAATAAATTATTCCTATTTAAAACTAAATACTTACCTGTAAAATAAACCATAAGATAGCTACAATATAATTAATAATTACATTGTATCTATCTTATGATTTATTTTAATTTTACTGGCAACTTTGTATTTATTTTAACTAGGTAGAATAGTTATTAAATAGTTATTAACTATTTAATAACTACCTAGCTAAAATAAGTACAAAATTACCTGTAAAATAAATCCTAACCTAAGTTACAATTACACCTAATACTACTCTATCATTAAATAAATTACCTAAACTACCTACAATTAATTACAATTAAATACAATAAACTAAATTACGGAAAAAAAAACTAAATTACAGAAAATAAAAAAAATTACAAGAAGTTTAAAGTAATTACACCTAATCTAAGCCCCCTAATAAAATAATAATAAAAAAAAATAATAAAAAGTCCTACCCTATACTAAATTACAAATAGCCCTTAAAAGGGCCTTTTGCATGGCATTGCCCCAAAGTAATTAGCTATTTTACCTGTAAAAAAAAAGAATACAATACCCCCCCAACATTACAACCCACCACCCACACACCCCTACTCTAAAACCCACCCAATACCCCCTTAAAAAAACCTAACACTACTCCATTGAAGATCACCCTACCTTGAGCCATCTTCACCCAGCCAGGCACCAGTGGTCATCCGAGCCGTCCAGAAGTCTTCATCCGATGGGCCAGAAGAGGACATCCAGACCGGCAGAAGTCTTCATCCTATCCGGGCAGAAGAGGACATCCGAACCCGGAGAAGGCTTCATCCAAGCGGCATCTTCTATCTTCATCCATCCGACGAGGAATGACTCCATCTGGAAGACCTCCGGCGCGGAACATCCTTCTAGGCCGACGACTAACGACGAATGATGGTTCCTTTAAATGACATCATCCAAGATGGCATCCCTCGAATTCCGATTGGCTGATAGGATTCTATCAGCCAATCGGAATTAAGGTAAGAAAAATCAGATTGGTTGATTTAATCAGCCAATCGGATTGAAGTTCAATCCGATTGGCTGATTGGATCAGCCAATAGAATGCAAGGTCAATTCTATTGGCTGATCCAATGAGCCAATCGGATTGAACTTCAATCCGATTGGCTGATAGCATCAACCAATTGGATTTTTCCTACTTTAATTCTGATTGGCTGATAGAATCCTATCAGCCAATCGGAATTCAAGGGATGCCATCTTAGATGACGTCATTTAAAGGAACCATCATTCGTCGTTAGTCGTTGGCCTAGAAGGATGTTCCGCGCCGGAGGTCTTGAAGATGGAGTCGTTCCTTGTCGGATGGATGAAGATAGAAGATGCCGCTTGGATGAAGCCTTCTCCCGGTCCGGATGTCCTCTTCTGCCCGGATAGGATGAAGACTTTTGCCGGTCTGGATGTCCTCTTCTGGCCCATCGGATGAAGACTTCAGGACGGATCGGATGACCACTGGTGCCCGGCTGGGTGAAGACGGCTCAAGGTAGGGTGATCTTCAATGGGGTAGTGTTAGGGTTTTTTAAGGGGGTATTGGGTGGGTTTTAGAGTAGGGGTGTGTGGGTGGTGGGTTTTAATGTTGGGGGGGTATTGTATTCTTTTTTTACAGGTAAAAGAGCTGATTACTTTGGGGCAATGCCCCACAAAACGCCCTTTTAAGGTCTATTTTCAATTTAGTATAGGGTAGGGCTTTTTATTATTTTGGGGGGCTTTTTTCATTTTATTAGGGGGCTTAGATTAGGTGTAATTAGTTTAAACTTATTGTAATTTTTTTATTTTCTGTAATTTAGTTTTTTTTTTCCGTAATTTAGTGTTTTTTTTCGTAATTTAGTTTATTCTATTTAATTGTAATTAATTGTAGGTAGTTTAGGTAATTTATTTAATGATAGTGTAGTGTTAGGTGTAATTGTAACTTAGGTTAGGATTTATTTTACAGGTAATTTTGTACTTATTTTAGCTAGGTAGTTATTAAATAGTTAATAACTATTTAATAACTATTCTACCTAGTTAAAATAAATACAAAGTTGCCAGTTAAATAAAAATAAATCATAAAATAGCTACAATGTAATTATTAATTATATTGTAGCTATCTTATGGTTTATTTTACAGGTAAGTATTTAGTTTTAAATAGGAATAAGTTATTTAATTGTAGTTATTTTATTTAGATGTATTTAAATTATATTTAAATTAGGGGGTGTTAGGGTTAGGGTTAGATGTAGGTTTAGGGGTTAATAACTTTATTATAGTAGCGGTGACGTTGGTGCTGGCAGATTAGGGGTTAATAAATGTAAGTAGGTGTCGGCGATGTTAGGGCAGGCAGATTAGAGGTTAATGAAAATTAACTAGTGTTTGCGAGGTGGGAGTGCGGCGGTTTAGGGGTTAAAACATTTATTAAAGTGGCGGCGATGTCCGGTCGGCAGATTAGGGGTTAAAAAGTGTAGTTAGGTTGCGGCAACGTTGGGGGTAGCAGATTAGGGGTTCATAAGTATAATGTAGGTGGCGGCAGTGTCCGGAGCGGCAGATTAGGGGTTAATAGTATAATGCAGGTGGCGACGATGTCGGGGGCGGCAGACAGGGCCGCCATCAGGGGGTGACAGGGGTGACTCCTGTCAGGGGCCCAATGGGCTAGGGGGGCCCCATGAGGCAAGAAGTAAAAAAAAAAATTTTTTTTTAATTTTGGCAGCCACCAGTGGGTACTACAGCAGAGTGCTAATTGAGCATGGGAAATGTTATTACAAGGAGTAAAGTATTAGCATTTGAGAGGATTTCTGAGTGTGCACTAAACCACTATGCACAGTGTGAGACAGACTTGGTACTTTGTTTGTAGAGTGTGTGCCTGAGTCAGACGGCTGATCACTTTCATTTGCAGAGGAGGTAGGAATTACTTAGCAAATGTTTTTTATTTCTTTGTACAAATTAAGATTGTAACTTCAGTGTGGTAGTAGTTGTATGGTGGGGCCAGGGGTCCATAAAAACACATTTTTTTAGCAGCAGTGTATTTATGATTATTTGACAATGCTGTAGAAATTCTATATTTAAAACCATGCAGAAATGTTTCCTCCTCAATACACAAATGATGTATATTACATTCCAGTTTACTGCCCCTTTATGCAAGGACTTTTCAGATACAAGGAGGCATTTTATCTAAGATTTTTACATCTGCATAACATGTTATACTCTCAGACTAAGATTGCTCAGTGTTGGAAATGAGACAGGTTAACTTAAAACTGTTCAGTTTACTCTACAGCTGACATAATTTTGAAATGCATACCAACAAGCTTAAATCCTGCATTTAACCAGATCTAATGGTATGAGTACCACAGCTTATGGTTCCACCAAGACCATATACAGTACAGCATTTTCAAAATCCACAAGTACAGCTGACAGATGGGAACATTTGTACACTATATTTGAAGTGGTGCTCTTGGTTGCGGAAAATGGGGAAAATATCAAACAAACATATGTCAACCTTTTAAAAGTACTTTTCTTCATCTAGCAATCTACCCAGATCATTAATGCACAATTTTGAATTCACATAATTATTTTTGTTTGCACATTTACAAATATGATTCTTTAAAAAGTGATCTCTTAATTTCTGCATTTTTTTTATCATGCATGTCACACACTGTTGATTTAGGGGATGCAAGGTGCATAAATGTTTCCTCCTGTGAGTGTTTCTGTGGGTGTCTGTGCTTTGGTTTGTGTCTCTATAAGTGTGTATGTATTTTTTTTTCTGTTGGTATCTCTGTGAGGGTGGGTGTGTATGTCTTTGTGCATTTTCTGTGGATGTCTGTGAGGGTGTGTGTGTGTGTATGTATGTCTGTGTTTTCTGTGGATGTCTCTGTGAGGGTGTGTATTTTCTGTGGGTGTCTCTGTGAGGGTGTGTATGTCTTTGTGTGTTTTCTGTGGATGTCTCAGTGAGGGTGTGTATGTATGTCTTTATGTGTTTTCTGTGGGTGTCTCTGTGTGTGTGTGTGTGTGTATGTCTTTGTGTGTTTTCTGAGGCTGTCTCTGTTGGTGTTTCCTTGGGTGTATGTGCAAGTTTGAGTTTGTGTGTGGGTGTCCATTGTATGTTCCTTTTTCCGACATTTTGACCTTACTACTGATTATTCACATCTTTCTACAGACTTTGAGACTTATGAGACCTTTCCGGAAGTCACCAATCTACCATTTAACCTTTAAATTGTTGTTTAGGCAGTTCAGGGCCCTTCCTTTCAGCCACTGTAAAGCTGTTGTCATCATTTAGTTGGCATCTTCCTTTACAAAAAGATAATTCAGAACTCCATATTTTGTTTTCTAAATCTCCTTTTTTTACAGAACTGTAGTTTACCTCATTACTTGTCAGGGCAATGTAAACAAGTGCTAAGTGTCTGTTTGGGTGTCTGTGTCTGAGTTTCTTTGCGTGTTTGCTAGAGTGTCTGTATGTGAATCCTTATGTGTGAGGGTGTGTGTGTGTTTCAGTGTATTTTTCTACCTTTACAACATTTCCAAGTTTAAATAGACAATTAAGAATAAAGTGCATATACGTTTTTGTCACTAGGTCAAAAATTGCACATGTCAAAGGAGGGCGGGGGGGCCCTGATCGATGGTTAAGTCAGGGGCCCCAAAATTTCTAGTGGCGGCCCTGGCGGCAGATTAGGGGTTAATAAGTGTAAGATTAGGGGTGTTTAGACTCGGGGTTCATGTTAGGGTATTTTCCCATAGGAAACAATGGGGCTGCGTTAGAAGCTGGACGCTGCTTTTTTGCAGGTGTTAGGTTTTTTTCCAGCCGTCTCAGCCCCATTGTTTCCTATGGGGAGATCGTGAACGAGCACGTTTTAGCCAGCTTACCGCTACCGTAAGCAACACTGGTATTACAGTGAGAAGTGGAGCTAAATTTGCTTAACGCTCACTTTTCTGAGACTAACGCAGCCATTCAGAAAACTTGTAATACCAGCATTGTTTAAAGTGAGTGCTGGAAAAAAAAAGGCTTGTTAGCAACGCAAGTCTTTACTAAGAAAACTCGTAATCTAGCCGTTAGTTTGCAATCAAGCGAGACTTGAGACCTGAAGTAAAGTGTAAAGTTACCTATTTTTTATAAAAAAACATATTAAAATAATGTATTATATTCATGTATACACTTTTTGATAAAAAATATAATTTTCATATTGATCAAAAACATTTTAAAAAAAAAAGGGTTAAGAATGAATAGGGTATATGGCAAGGTGTTTAACTGAAAAGGGCTCCATGTGTAAATATATATATATGGGTGCATGTAAACATGTGTATACATGGGTATTTATGTTTATATGTGTAAATGTGTATGCACAGATACATATATACACATATAAACACAAATAAGCTCATAGATACACTTTTGAGCCCTTTCCATTCAAATACCTTGAAATATGCAATTTTATTTTTAATCATTTTAAATATGTTTTAATGTGTTTTTTTTTTAATAAATACTTGAAATTTGTATGTAAGAAAATGTTTCTTTTTCTTTTTAAATATATATTTATATATATATTTATCTATATATCTGTATCTGCATATATTCATATCTATCTATATCTGCAAATATTCATATAGATATATATTTTACAAAAAAAAATAAAAATAAAAAAAAATAATATATATATATATATATATATATATATATAAATAAGACCTTGCAAGAAAGATATGGATAAAACAAATAATCTTCTTTATATCCAAAAGTAAGGGAATTCAGCACTCTTTTTATTTGAAAAAAATAGGGCTTTTTATTTTGTGATTTAAATATCAAACATCCACCTGTTTGCAAGATATCCTCCTGACAGAGGTTACTACAAACCCATCACAACATAAAAGTCAGAATATTCAACATTTGATACATAATCATCAAACCATAACATCCTAAAATTTTAGATTATTTTAGGATGTTATGGTATGATGATTATGTATCAAATGTTGAATATTCTGACTTTTATGTTTTTATGGGTTTGTATATCAGGAGGATATCTTGCAAACAGGTTGGATGTTTAATATTTAAATCACAAAATAAAAAGTTGTATTTCTTCAAATAATAAGAGTGCTGAATTCACTTACTTTCGGATATAAAGAAGAAGATTATCTGTTTTATCCATATCTTTCTTTCCAGGTCTTATTCATAATTATTTTAAGGGTCTGCACCAGTATTTTCCTTTACGGGGAATTTACTTTAGGGGTGTATTCAATATTATATAGAAAGATTATAGGTCTCTTCCCACAATTTAATATTGATTGTGTATATATATCTGAAGTCCTGAAGTTAGAGCGCCCGAGTCTTTCTTTCGCATGCTAACCTTTTAGTTTTAACTTGTAATACCAGTGTTAATGCGGCCACACTAATTTTTTACTTTGAGTCCAGTTAGCTTGTGCGAACGAAAAAAATATATAAATAAATAGTGTGCCACTTGTTATCTGGCCCTAATTCTGCAGATGCCTTTTTAATTATGCAAATTTGAAACATGTTAAAGAATAAACTATACACGTATTCCCCAAACACAGACATTAACCTTTATTGTCACAAAAATAAAAATAAACAAAGAAAGTATTTTGTTAGCAACGGCATGTAATGTTAGCTTTTGCTGCATTTTTGCTAATTCATGTGTATTTTAAATGTCTGAATTTCTGTTTTGACTATTATTTTGGCATCAATGTTACTAAAATTGAATTGTTTAAACAAGCTGGTTATCAGCACAGAAATGCTGATATTATTTAGTAAAATAATGGAATGAATGTATAACAAATGACTTGCTTCAGGAATAAAGATATACTATTTGGGCAAATGTATGTTGACACCTTTACTAATTATTGAGTTGAGATATTTCAGCCACACCCATTACCAACAGGTGCATACAATCCAGCACATGGCCATGAAATCTCCATAGACAAACATTGTCAGTACAATGGGTTGCACTGAAGACAGAGCTCAGTGACTTTAAACATGGTACTGTCATAGAATGCCATCTTTCTGCCTTACTTGATCTGGCCCTGTCAACTGTACGTTGTGCTATTATTGTGAAGTGGAAGTATCTAGTACCAACAACAGCCCAGTCATGAAGTGGTAGACCACGCTGAGTGCTGAAGTTCTTAGTTTGTAAAAATGACCTATCATCTGTTGCATCACTAACTACAGAGCTCCAAACTGCCTCTGTAAGCAGCATCAGCACAACTGTGCATCAAAAGCTTCATTAAGTGGGTTTTCATGGACAAGCAGCTGTACACAAGCCTACATGCACAGTGCAAAATGTGGGCTAAAGTGGTGTAAAGCTTGCCTCCACTAGACTCTGTAGCCGTGGAAGCTCTGGAGTGATTAATCGCTCTTCACTGTCTGGCAGTGTGCTGGAAATATCTGTGTATTTTATATGCCAGATGAACACTACCTACTGGAATGCATAGTGCCTACTGTAAAGTTTGGTAGTAAAGGGATAACAGTCTGGGGCTGCTTTTCAGGGTTTGGGCTAGGCCCATTAGATTCAGTGAAGGGTCATCTTAATGCTACCGGATACAAAGGCATTTTAGACAATTGGGCGCTTCAAAAAAGCCTAGAGACCCCCATGACCCTTTGATATAATGCCCATAAGCCCCTCTTTAAAATATAGCCCCTATGTAAAATATTTGATTGCCAGATGATCACTGTGGTAATAGTGATTGCTTGACCTGAAGCAATGTGTAATTATTTGAGTAGAGGCGAAGAGCGTCTCTTTATGTAATCCCAGACATACTTGATGATGTTGAGATAAGGTCTCTGTGAGGGCCGTACATAGTTAAGATACTGACTTTGGCTGTATGTTTGGGATTGTTTTGATGCTGCAGAATAAATTTGGGACCAATAAGATGCCTCGCTGATGGTATTGCATTATGGATAAGTATCTGCCTCTACTTCTTAGCATTGAGGAGACCATTCTGACCAAACCCCACAACACCATTTGCAGAAATGAAGCCCCAACCGTGCAAGGAACTCCACCATGCTTCATGGTTGCCTGCAAACACTCATTTTTTGTACCAGTTGCCAGCCCTTCGGTGAACAAACTGCCTTCTGCTACAGCCTAATATTTCAAATTTTGATTTATCAGTCCCAAGCACTTGCTGCCTTTTTTTGCAGCCTAGTTCCTGTTATCATGCATAGTTTGGTTGCTTGGTATTGTTTCCACATAAGAAGTATGGCTTTTTGCCCGCAAGTCTTCCATGAAGACCACTTCTGACTAGACTTATTCACACAGTGTACCAAGGTCCCACTGGCTTAATATTAAGCTGATGGCCATGCTGGATATCTTCCGATTTTGAAGGGAAGTAAGCATGATGTGTCTGTTGCACTGTTTCCTTGGCCAACCGCTGCATCAACGGTCCTTAAGATTTCCATTTTCTTTGTAATTCTTGAGAAGAGCTTGTACAGCAAATCTGGATACCCTGTCTGCCTTGAAATGTTTGTTTGATAGAGACCTTGCTGATGCCATTAAATTACCTTGTGTCTTGTTGCTGTGCTCAGTTTTGCCATGGCAAATGGCTTCTGACATGAAACTGCCTTCAGCAACCTCACCTTGTTAGCAGAGTTTGGCTGTACCTCACCCAGTTGTATTCCTCCTACACAGCTGTTTCTGTTTCAGTTAATGATTGTGTTTTAACCTACATATTAAATTGATGATCATTAGCACCTGTTTTGTTTAATTTAATTATGCACCTGAGTATATGCCTACAAAATCCTTGACTTTGCGCAAGTGTAGCTAGAAGAATTGATGGTATTTTTAAGGCAAGAGGTGGTCACATCAATTATTGATTTGATTTAGATTTGTCTTCTGTTCACTCACTTTGCATTATGTTAATTGTTAAACACAAACTATTTCCATTAATATATATTTTTAAAACCTTCTTACTTCACAGCATTTTTCACACCTGTCTAAAACTTTTGCACAGTACTGTATAAATATGCCTAGAAACCCCCTCTTTAAAATAAAGCCCCCATATAGTTTTTTAAGCACCATGGTAATAATGATGACCTGTGCATTTATTTGAGTGGGAGCCACTATGTGCTTATCCATGTTATATAACTATACTCAAAGACTCTTATTTATATGCAGACAACCCATTCTTCTTTTGACTTTAGTGTTTGTGGAAAAAAACATAATTTATGCTTACCTGATAAATTTATTTCTCTTGTAGTGTATCCAGTCCACGGATCATCCATTACTTATGGGATATTCTCCTTCCCAACTTGAAGTTGCAAGAGTCCACCCACAGCAGAGCTGCTATATAGCTCCTCCCCTAACTGCCATATCCAGTCATTCGACCGAAAACATGCAGAGAAAGGAAAAACCATAGGGTGCAGTGGTGACTGTAGTTTAAATGAAAAAATTTCCTGCCTTAAAATGACAGGGCGGGCCGTGGACTGGATACACTACAAGAGAAATAAATTTATCAGGTAAGCATAAATTATGTTTTCTCTTGTTAAGTGTATCCAGTCCACGGATCATCCATTACTTATGGGATACCAATACCAAAGCTAAAGTACACAGATGAAGGGAGGGACAAGGCAGGTACTTAAACGGAAGGTACCACTGCCTGAAAAAAACCCTTTCTCCCAAAAATAGCCTCCGAAGAAACAAAGTATGAAGCGCAGACCAAGATGCCGTCTTGTAAATCTGTTCAACAGAAGCCTCATTTTAAAAAGGCCCAAGTGAAAGCCACAGCTCTAGTAGAATGAGCTGTAAACCATTCAGGAGGCTTCTGTCCAGCAGTCTCATAAGCTAAACAAATTATGCTTTTTAACCAAAAAGAAAGAGAGGTTGCTGAAGTCTTTTGACCTCTCCTCTGTCCAGAGTAGACAACAAACAAAGTAAATGTTTGATGAAAATCTGAAGTAGCTTGTAAGTAAAACTTTAAAGCACGAACCACGTCCAAATTTTGTAATAGACGTTCCTTCTTTGAAGAAGGATTAGGATACAAGAATGGAACAACACTCTCTTGAGTGATATTCTTGTTAGATACCACCTTAGGTAAAAAACCTAGGTTTGATACGCAGGATTACCTTATCCGTACGGAGGACCAGAAAAGGAGAATCACATTGTAAAGCCGATAACTCGGAGACTCTACGAGCCGAGGAAATAGCTACCAAAAAGGAACTCTCCAAGATAAAAAGTTTGAAGAGGTTCAAACGGAACTCCTTGAAGGTTCTTAATAATATGGTTTAAGCTCCATGGCGGAGCAACAGGTTTAAACAAAGGCTTGGTTCTAACCAAAGCCTGACAAAATGCCTGAACGTCTGGAACATCTGCCAGATGCTTGTGCAAAAGAATAGACAGAGTAGAATCTGTCCTTTTAAGGAACTAGCTGATAACCCTTTTCTCAAAATCATCTTGGAGAAAAGATAATATCCTGGGAATCCTGACTTTACTCCATGAGTAACCCTTGGATTCATACCAATAAGATATTTATGCCATAACTATGTTAAATTTTCCTAGTGACAGGCTTTCATGCCTGTATTAAGGTATCAATGACTGACTCGGGGAAGCCATGCTTTGATAACATCAAGCGTTCAGTCTCCAGGCAGTCCATCTCAGAGAAGTTTAATTTTGATGGTTGAAAGGACCCTGAGGTAGAGGGTCCTGTCTCATAAGCAGAGACCATGATGGAAAGGATGATATGTCCACCAGAGCTGCATACCAGGTCCTGCGTGGCCACGCAGGCGCTGTCAAAAACATCAAAGCAGTCTCCTGCTTGATCTTGTACAAAGACCTCCGGAGGGAACTCCCCCTTCCCCGGATGAAAAAGTCTGACGACTTAGAAAATCCGCCTCCCAGTTCTCAACACCTGGGATATGGATAGCTGATAGACAAGAGAGAGTCTCTGTCCAGTGAATTATTTTAAGACTTCTAACATCGCTAGGGAACTTCTGTTCCCCCTTGATGGTTGATGTAAGCCACAGTCGTGATATTGTTCGACTGAAATCTGATGTACCTCAGAGTTGCTAACTAAGGCCAAGCCTGAAGAGCATGGAATATCGCTCCCAGTTCCAGAATATTTATTAGAAGGAGGGTCACCTCCTGAGTCCACTATCCCTGAGTCTTCAGGGAGTTCCAGACTGCATCATAACCTAAAAGGCTGGCATTTGTTGTAACAACTGTCCCATCTGACCTGCGGAAGGTCATACCCTTGGACAGATGGACCCGAGATAGCCACCAGAGAAGAGAATCTCTGGCCTCTTGGTCCAGATTTAAGAGGGAGACAAATCTGTGTAATCCCCGTTCCATTGACTGAGCATGCATAGTTGCAGCGGTCTGAAATGTAGGTGTGCAAACGGTACTATGTCCCTTGCCGCTACCATTAAGCTGATTACATTCATGTACTGAGCCACCGAAGGGCGCTGATGGAATGAAGAACACGGCAGTAATTTAGAAACTTTGACAACCTGGACTCCGTCAGGTAATTTTTTAATTTCTACAGAATCTATTAGAATCCCTAGGAAGGAAACCCTTGAGATTGGGGATAGAGAACTCTTTCCTTGTTCACTTTCCACCCATGCAATCTCAGAAATGCCAGTACTACGTCCGTATGAGACTTGGCAATTTGGATGTTCGACGCCTAAATAAGGGGCCACTTCTATGCCCCGTGGCCGAAGGACCGCCAAATCGACCCCAGAACCTCCATAAAGATTCTTGGGGCTGTAGTTAACCCAAAGGAAAAAGCTACAAACTGGTAATGCCTGACTAGAAAGGCAAATCTGAAAAAACGATGGTGATCCTCATGCATCGTAATGTGAGGATAAGCATCCTTCAAATCCATTGTAGTCCTCTATTGACTCTCCTGGATCATAGTTAAGATGGTACGAATATTTGTTTAAGATCTTTACATCCAAAATAGGTCTGAAGGTTCCCTCTCCTTGGGAACCACAAACAGATTTGAGAAAAACTCTGTCCCTGTTCCTCTCTTGGAACTGGATGGGTCTCGTACACAATGTAAGAATGCCAATGTAAGAATTGTGAAAGGGGAAGCTTTGAAATCCAGAAGATATCTCTGGGATATAATTTCCAATGCCCAGGGATCCTGGGCATCTCTTGCCCACGCCTGGGCGAAGAATGAAAGTCTGCCCCCTACAGGATCCGCTACCGGATAGGGGACCGTTCCTTCATGCTGTCTCAGAGGCAGCCGCAGGCTCCTTGGCCTGCTTATCTTTGTTCCAGGTCCGGTTGTCTCCAGACAGTCATGGACTGAGCAAAAGTTCCCTCTTGATTTGCCTTAGAGGAAGTTGATGCCACACCTGCCTTGAAGTTTCGAAAGGCACGAAAATTAGACTTTTTGGTCCTTGATTTGGACCTGTCCTGAGGAAGGGCATTGACCTTTTCCTCCAGTGATATTAGCAATAATCTCCTTCAAACCAGGCCCGAATAGGGTCTGCCCCTTGAAGGGAAGTTAAGTAGCTTATTTATTAAAGTCACGACAGCTGACCATGATATAAACCATAGCGCTCTGCGCGCCAGTATAGTAAAAACAGAATTCTTAGCCGTTCGTTTAGTCAAATGAACAAAGGCATCAGAAACAAAGGAATTGGCTAGCTTAAGTGCTCTATGCTTGTCAAGTATATTCATCCAATGGAGTCGCTACCTGTAAATCCTCATCCAGAGACTCAAACCAGAACGCCAGGAGTCAAAGGGTCTGACACGTGGGGAGAGTTAGTCGGCATAACTTCCCCCTCGACAGAATCCTCTGGTGATAATTTTTTAAAGACAAAAAATGATCTTTATTGCTTAACATGAAATCAGTACATTTGGTACACATTCTAAGATGGGGTTCCACCATGGCTTTTAAACATAATGAACAAGGAGTTTCCTCTATGTCAGACATGTTTGTACAGACTAGTAATGAGACTAGTAAGCTTGGAAAACACTTTAAATCAAGTTAACAAGCAAATATAAAAAACGTTACTGTGCCTTTAAGAGAAACAAATTTTGTCAAAATTTGAAAAACAGTGTAAAAAGGCAGTAAATCAAATGAAATTTTTACAGTATATGTAATAAGTTAACAGAGCATTGCACCCACTTGCAAATGGATGATTAACCCCTTAATGTAAAAAACGGATAAAAAAAAAGACATAGACGTTTTTTAACAGACACAACAAACTGCCACAGCTGTACTATGGTCTTACCTTCCCTATAAACGATTTTGGAAGCCTTTTTAGCCCTTTAGAGATGTCCTATAGTATTCATGGGACTGCTGAGGGAAACTGGATGATTCATTTTGTAATTTTAACTGCGCAAAAAAGCGCTAAAATAGGCCCCTCCCACTCATATTACAACAGTGGAAAGCCTCAGGAAACTGTTTCTAAGCAAAATTTAAGCCAGCCATGTGGAAAAAACTAGGCCCCAATCAAGTTTTATCACCAAAGTATATATAAAAACGATTAAACATGCCAGCAAACGTTTTATATTGCAAATTTACAAGAGGATATAACTCTCATAGTAAGCCTGATACTAGTCGCTATTAAATCACTGTATTTAGGCTTAACTTACATTAATCCGGTATCAGCAGCATTTTCTAGCAAATTCCATCCCTAGAAAAACTTATAACTGCACATACCTTATAGCAGGATAACCTGCACGCCATTCCCCCTCTGAAGTTACCTCACTCTTCAGACATATGTGAGAAAAGCAGTGGATCTTAGTTACTTCTGCTAAGATCATAGAAACACGCCTGCAGATTCTTCTTCTAAATGCTACCTGAGATAAAATAGTACAACTCCGGTACCATTTAAAAACAATAAACTTTTGATTGAAGAAAAAACTAACTATCTTACACCACTTTCCTCTTACTACCTCCAGCTATGTTGAGAGCTTGCAAGAGAATGACTGGATATGGCAGTTAGGGGAGGAGCTATATAGCAGCTCTGCTGTGGGTGGACTCTTGCAACTTCCTGTTGGGAAGGAGAATATCCCATAAGTAATGGATGATCCGTGGACTGGATACACTTAACAAGAGAAACACACACAATTTTTATAGCCTTGTTTATGAAAGATGCAGTAAAAATATATTTAGTTGTCTAAGCAAATGATTAAAAGGAATATAAAATATTAATAATGAATTAATATAAATATACATATTGCTTTCTTGATTCAGATAGAGCATGTGATTTTATACATCTTTCCAATTTACTTCTATTATCTAATTTGCTTTGTTTTCTTGGAATTGGAATCCTTTGTTGAAAAGCATTCCTACATAGGCTTAGGAGCTAGTTGCTGATTGGTGGCTGCATATATATATATATATATTTATACACACCTCTTATCTTTGGCTTACTGCTCGTTCAATAAAGGATACCAAGAGAATGAAGCACAATTGATTATAGAAGTAAATTGAGAAGTTGCTTAAAAATGTATGCTGTATCTGAGTCATGAAAGAAAAATTCTGTGTTTCATGTACCTTCAAAGCTCTGTCAGCAGCAAGGCATGCTCAGAGCACTCCATGCAGTCATTTGTATATAGACTGCATGCATATTAACCTATTTTAATTTTAATCAATTATGAAAGACATGAGAGCTGTATGAAGCCTGTCAAGCAGTGTATAAAAAAAGAAAAAAACTGTGTGTTGTCAAAAGTAAAATTAATATCATACGTTTGTAGTATAGTAAAATATTCATTAGGTGCAGTTACAAAACTAATATGTAACCTTGCCCTTCATCAGTGAACCTTGCAAGGACTAACACATTATAATAGGTTATCAACTGGGGACAGCTGCAGTCTTTCAGTTTAAGTTGATTTTGAAACTTTTTTAAAAAAAAAATGTTTACAGTTAATAAACTTTAATGGAATATGAAAGTAATGTGTTAAATTTAAACTGGTCAATTTAAAATTGATCTCATGAGTCAGAGCATGAATGTTTAAAAAACATTTCCCCCAGTTTACTGCTGTTGTTAAAGGGACAACAAACAAGATTTTTATTTAAAATGTTTAGTTATTTGTAATGAAACAACTTTACTATACACTTTCATTATTATTCATTATTTGCCCCCTTTTAATGTAATGTAGCTCTGAAAATTGTGGCTTTTCTAACTCTCAGAACTTGAAATGCACACTGCTTCTCAATGCTAACCCTGTTATATATATATATATATATATATATATATATATACTGTATGTATATATATATATATATATATATATATATATATATACCCAGTTGTCTTTAACTGATATCAACTGCAAAACAATGTATGTTATACTGATTAGCTTTCCTTGTTATCTGCAGACTCAAGGCTGGATTAGCCAAATATAGGCAAATGTTGGGTGGAGTTTGGGTATTTTAAAAACAACTGCAGTAAAAATAATGTTAACTTGTTTTGTTTTAAAAATGATTTGGGTGATATGTTATTCTATAGCTATAACAAAAGAAATTGTATCACTGGCACTGTGATTTAAGGGGATATGAAACACAATTTTTTCTTTCTTTCATGATTTAGACAGAGCATGCAATTTTAAGCAACTTTCTAATTTACTCCTATTATAAATTTCTCTTCGTTCTATTGGTATCTTTATTTGAAAAGCAGGAATGTAAGCTTAGGAGCAGACCCATTTTTGGATCAGCACCTTGGTAGCACTTGTCGATTAGTGGCTTAAAGGGACACTGAACCCAAAATTTTTCTTTCATGATTCAGATAGAGCATGCAATTTTAAGCAACTTTCTAATTTACTCCTATTATCAATTTGTCTTCGTTCTCTTTCTATCTTTATATGAAAAAGAAGGCATCTGAGCTTTTTTCTTGGTTCAGAACTCTGGACAGCAGTTTTTGATTGGTGGATGAATTTATCCACCAATCAGCAAGGACAACCTAGGTTGTTCACCAAAAATGGGCCGGCATCTAAACTTACATTCTTGCATTTCAAATAAAGATACCAAGAGAATAAAGAACATTTGATAATAGGAGTAAATTAGAAAGTTGCTTAAAATTGCATGCTCTACCTGAATCACAAAAGAAAAAATTTGGGTACAGTGTCCCTTTAATGTAATCACAAATTTTGCAAGCACTACCCAGGTGCTAAACCAAAATTGGTCTAACCTTTAAGCATTCCTGCTTTTTTAAATAAAGATACCAAGAGACTGAAGAAAATTTTATAATATGAGTAAATTAAAAAGTGCTTACAACTAATAGTTACATTGTAGCTATATTAGGTTTTATTTTTATTTCACAGGCAAGTTTGTTTTTATTTTAACTGTATCAGTTATATTGTATCTAGCTTAGGGTTTATTTTATAGGTAAGTATTTAGTTTTAAATAGGAATTAATTAGGTAAGTTTTATTTCGATTTATTTTAATTATATTAAAGTTAAGGGTGTTAGGGTTAGATTTAGGGTTAGGTTTAGGGTTTAGTGCTGCAGAATCTGTTGGAGCTCTACAAATAACCGATAATAATAATAAGGGGTAACATAGTAACATAGTAACATAGTAGATAAGGTTGAAAAAAGACTGAAGTCCATCGAGTTCAACCTATACAAATCTAAAATACTTACAAAAAGCTCCAGTTAAGCTTAAATAACCCCATTAAAATGTGACCCATTTAATACTAGCAATCATATCCATGAATTTTGTTTATATACAGAAATTTATCCAGACTATTTTTAAATGTATCTATGGTATTGGCATTCACTACCTCCTTTGGTAATGAGTTCCACAATTTTATTGCTCTTACAGTGAAAAACCTTTTCCGTTGCAGAAGATTAAATCTCCTTTCCTCCAACCTTAAATTATGACCTCTTGTCAGAACCAATTTTCTTGGAATAAAAAGAGCTTCTGCCATCTCTGTATATGGGCCTTGAATATATTTATATAAAGTAATCATGTCACCTCTCAAGCGCCTTTTTTCTAAAGAGAACAGACCCAGTTTGGCTAGCCTCTCCTCATAGGTTAATTTCTCCAATCCCCTTATTAGCTTTGTGGCCCTTCTCTGAACTTTTTCTAGTTCTGCAATATCTTTTTTTAGCAATCGGTCCCCAGAACTGCACTCCAAACTCAAGGTGAGGTCTTACCAGGGCTTTATATAATGACAGAATTATTGTGTTAGTGATGTGGGAGGCCAGAGGTTTAGGGGTTAATAACTTTAGTATAGCAGCGACGTTGGGGGCGGCAGATTAGGGGTTAATAAATTTATTTAGGTGGCGACGACATTGGGGGCAGCAGATCAGGGGTTAATAAGTGTAATGTGGGTAGCGGTGATGTCGGGGGCGGCAGATTAGGGGTTTATAAGTGTAATGTAGGTGTCTGGGGCAGCAGGTTAGGGGTGTGTAAACTCTGGGTTTATGTTAGGGTGTTAGGTTTAAACATAAATTTTCTTTCCCCATAGGAATCAATGGAGCTGTGTTACGGAGCTTTACGCTCATTTATTGCAGGTGTTAGGCTTTTTTTTCAGCTGGCTCTCCCCATTGATGTCTATCAGCGGGGAAAAAAAAACAGCGCTGGTATTTGTGTGCGGTATGGAGCTCAACGCTGCCATATTGCCAGCTAACGCAGTTTTGTGGAAAACCTGTAATAGCAGCACTATTAAAGGTGAGCGGTGGAAATAACTTGCAAGATATTACCGAGCCGCTCATAACGCAAAACTCGTAATCTGGCCAATTGTATGCTATTTCTAATGGTTGGACAGCTGCTTAAATGAGTTATGTTCCTGACATGGGGACTTTTTAACTAAATTATTTTAACTAAATTTATTGCTATATTCCTGTACATGAACAGGTGTGTCCTTGGGAAGTAGTACAATTTAAAACAGACACACACACACACACACACATATATATATATAATTTGATGATATTTATTAATTACTCATTTTGTAACAGTCGCACCTTGTGGCCATGAGAAATTTTTGGATTGGCCACACCTTATGAGAGTAATTGCTTATGTCTCATTTCTGTTAATATTCTTAATTTCCTCCGCTGTTTCCTCATAATGTACCTAATATGAATTATCAATATGATTAGTGTGATAACCAAGCACATTTGTACAATTAGTAGACATTTCATCCCAATTTCCACCCATGAATTGGTTGTTGCTAGTTCAAAATCTCCATCATGTAATAGTTCATTAAGTTTTACATCTGCCTTCTCTATCATGTTGCTAATGTGTATTGTATGAGTGTCCTTTCTTTCTAAAAGTTTTTCTAAATTTAAGGATAGGGGATCTATGTGCACATTGAAAATGGGAATGTAGTCCTCAGGATTGGGGATAGGAATGCTATCCAGTATATTTTCTTCTCCATAGACAGGTACAGGTGTAATTACAGTATTACCAATGGTAGTGTACTCATGTGAAGTGAAACAAAAGTTTGGGTTAGATATTGGACACGACTGGCCCCCATAGAGATACTCCCTATAGTTTGTGCCAATACAGTACTGTCCGTCCATATTATATGTGGCCTTCACCATATGAGTCCTCCATTTTGTTAGCTGTATAGGACATGTATAGGCTTCCTCTGGTATATAACATGATTTTTTCTCAACTTGATCTTTTCCTGTTTCAGCATTAGGGATTGGTCCAGTATTCTTAGTGTAAAGGCTCATTACAAATGTCTTCTGTCTGTCATCTGTGGATAGTTTGTCAGCTCTCTTTGCATCATAAGTTGCAGCTGTGGGGCTTGCCTCAGTATCCAGGATGTATGGATTCATCATACCATTCTGTTTTATGGCTTCTTTTGTGTTAACATTGTCATCCCAACTGTTAGCGTCTTTTGGTGCAACTGAGGGGGCTGATCCTTTGTGCCTCTCATAGGGGTTACTCACAGCATCTTGCTCAGTCTTCATGGTGGATGGGTTGCTTGCTCCACTGGGCTCTAGACCACAGACTGGTACGTCGACTTCAAAGACATTGCAACGACACAGGTACTGGCTTTCCTTGACTGTGCAGCAGGCGGTGTGCGGTACTTTCCAGCTCCGATTTACTTGTATCAGAAGTTAAGGAAGGTTTAGTCGTTCTTTGTAGACATTCTTCTCCAGGTACCATACTGAATGAACCTTTGCCAGCTTGTTGAAGAAAGACTTGCTTGGATCAAAAACAGGAAGTGACATAGTGAAAGTGACATAGTGAAGGAAACATACAGAATATCATTCAATGAGCAGGATCCTGGCTTGCCACGACAATAGTCAGCACCTCTATTCGGGTGTGGTGTCACAAAGTAGGCAAAGACCTACACCCAATTCCTGAAGAGCCACTTACACTATTCACCCCACTCCTGTTATAGGATTGAGGGCAATACCATCTAGTAAGATCCTTGTCTCTTAAGATGACTTTGACTACACTTGTAATTGTGGTGAGGATATAACTACCATATGCAGTAAAAATTATCTCTCTACCTCTCTGATTCATTGTTCTCTCTTTATTATTTAATTCAATGATCTCATTAATTTTATCTTGAGTTTTGGAGAACAATTCTGCAATATCATGTATATTATATAGAGTGAATTTTTCCTCTTTAGCCAGACCCTCAATACCTTGCAGAACAGGTTTTAAAACATGTTGCCCTTCTTGCTGTTCAAAATTGCCTATGTGTCTGCGTATTACTTCCAAATCAGCCCTATTCCAAATTGACATACCAGATCCAAAAATACCATGGATGGCCCCAATGATCCCATCTAAAGTTTGGAGTTTTCTAAATATAAAAATACCTTTTTTGGGGAGCGCTGTTCGATCCTGCAAATGGGTCTTGAGTTCTGCTATGATAACTGGCAACAATATCTACTAATAAGGAAGCATAGAATAATGATACATTGGTATTTGCGCAGACTCCAACCTCTGCCATGTTCCATTTAGACAAATTTAAAACAATTGGCACATGCAGGAACTGTACAGTATTCAAAAGATTTCCAGGGATTGAGGTAGCAGTAAGCCCACTGGTTGGTCCTTCCTCTGTTTTTGGACAGTCAGGGAAAATGATGTTGGCAGGGGAAGAAAGTTCATTAATTTGAGTTGTTGTTGTGGTACTGATGGATAAAACTCTTGGGGACACCCTGAGAGTGAAGCTACCAGGAGCATATTGATCCATTGTTGCTGATGGATTAATAAAACTGGGTATAGAGAGAATACAATTATAGGCCCATCTGCCATTGTCCGTTATTTTAGCTTTTTTTTTTTAACATTATTTTTTTTTTTTTTTTAAATAATTTTTTTTATTGAGGTTGTGAAGATAATACAATGTTAATGAAATGCCATGCAATAAAAATAATTGAATGGTTAGCATATACAAAGCTGTTGAATAATACAAAGACATTACATTAGATCTGTGTGGGCATCTGCCTTGAACCTCCGTTTTTATATTATTTTCTAGAATGTGGTCCTATATGCAAAGGAGGAGTTACTTTTGAACCCCAAAAAACTTATGCTAATAGATAGAGGAAATTGGCATTTGAAGAGGCCTCTTTTGGGCCTAGTAGTTGGGATAGCAAGATAGGGAAAGTTAGCAGGATGAAACTGCTTTAGAGGAATGAAAGGGAGGGAGGGAAAAAAGGTGAGAAAGGGGAAAAAGAAGGATTGGAGGGGGAGGTGGGCTTTTAATAGAGGCATATGATGTCTAGTAGTAAGGGAGTATTAGGGGAGTAGTAGTTAAGAGTGACATCATTAAGCAGGGGAGATTATGAAGGGCACCTTGTAGGTGTAATAGATAAAGGAGTCTTGGTGCACGTGACATTTATATAGACACTATTAGTTATGTCTAGGGGATAGGACTTAAGTGGTTCAGCAAGAGAATAAAAGTGCTTCTCATATGTATTTGGGTGAGTGATGCCTTAATTTGCACAATGCTTCAGCAGATACTATATCTAAGTTGCACCTTCTTCATAGGGAAGAATGAGGGGATTACTTCTGGGAAGCGTGTCACTTTTACTACAGGGGTAATATGAAAAGCAATAATAAATATCCGTAGTACATTGTAGATATGTGAACGTGCTATATTTGAGAGAAATAGAACCCCTTATAGAGCAGTCCCATATTAGGAGGCATATGAGATAATAAATATGAGCGATTAGAGGATATTCCCCATAATATTAGAATAATACTAAGTGCAGATAAAACTCTGTATAAACTTAGGTGGAACAATAACATTCTCATAGAATAAACAGTATAACTAATTAAACTCTGCATATCTTAATATTTAACATTTCAAACTGATGGGGGACAAAGCCAAATTGTCCTTTGAAGTAAGAGTGTCTCCTCCTCATGGTATATGTTAAGCAGGCTATGGAGACATAAATTAGGAAGAAGCTGTCCTGTTTATCCTATCCCCAATCTGAGGGCTGAAGATACAGTGGCTATTGGGAGTTTCTGACTTGCGGCGCATCTGTTGTAGTCCAAGTGAGGTTTCTGTGGCTTTTGAGTAAAATCTTTGAGACCCTGCGGCCTGTTCATGTGCGGGACACTCTCTCTGCCTTCTACCTTCCTCTGAACTTTAAATAAAGGTTTGCAGTAGGCGGTTGGTCTGGCGTCTGTAGTGAGATCAGGCATGTACCGGGACTTGCCGAGTTGTCGTTGCTTGGTCCCCAGCGTGAGCCGGATACCGCAGTGAGATCCCTCTCTCGAAGGCCTATGTGTTGGCAGCTGTATGGTAGGGAGTTGCGTCGGCGCAAGCAGTGGCGCTGTGTCTGACAGAGATCCCCGGCAAGACCTTGGCTTAGTAGGGGCGGTAGCACTATTTGACTGAAAGGGGACCTGAAGGTCCATTATGCTGTGCTGGGCGCGTGTCTCAGCTTTCAGTGTCTCTGTTGCAATAGCTGCACTGTAGTTCTCCTGGTGAAAGGAGAGCAGTAGATCTTCAAAACATCTGTCCATCTGTCGCCCAAAAGCTGCTAGCCTATCCGCTATTTCTGTGGGTAAAGGGTTTCTCGCCATCATGCAGAGGTTACAAAGTCCCTGTTATTCCCGGTTGTTATCAGAGGTGATGTTGTAGCATGGCCTGCGCCTCAAAATGGCGCCTGTGGTATAAGCTCTGTGCTGTCCTCCGTGGATAAATGTCTCAAAATATGGGACTGCAGTTGCTTCCTGTGCCTTCTTAGTGAACTTAAGTGTTTTGCCTCATGTGCTATTCTCGATCATTGTGTAGTTACCTGCTCTGAGCGGTCGATAGAGTAAAAATCTATATAATATAGCCGGAGCTCATGCAGAGTGCGACCGCTCAGATGCAGGGCTGTCTCCGCCCCACCCCTTTTTTAACATTATTTTTATTGAGGTAAAAATGGCTTTTACAAAACAGTCATATCAGAAAAGATAAATTTTACATACGTCATGTAAGGATAAACAAAACAACAACAACAAAAAAAGGGTCGATACAGTACATCATGTGGAAATAGCAACACATAGCAAACCGACATGACATATTATTCTAGGTACCTCATTTTTTGTTTTTCTTGGTTCATAATGTCCTCCAAGCAAACAGGTCCACTCAAGGGACCAGAGACTGTGGTCAACCGCTGAGGACACATTAATAAAGCTAATATTGAGAAGTCCAGTGACAATGTGTATGGAATAGCGGCAAAATTTGGGTTCTGTAAACGATATCAAAATATAAAAGTACAGGAGGGCACCTAAATTACTCTCAGATAATGTCAATGAACATCAAACACAATAAACTGGTGAAAGTGTTGTGCTGAAACAGTCCTCAGTTGCCACTGTAAGCATAGTTAAATATTAACATTGAACATTGGTAATAACATAAACAGTGGTAAAACTATTAGTCTAGACAATCTTCCGATAACCAGGAAATCATAAACACAGCAAATTTATTGTACTAGGACCTGAAGAACCTATTTAAGGAATATAGGAGAAAACTTAGTCACGGTTCTTCGGACTAGGCAGAGGCTACATAACTCTGCCAAAAAGGAATACGGAGGAAGAGGTATTTAGCCATTACCGCAAAGTAGTGATGGGGACGGAGGCTAGTCTAGTAATAGTGTACTCCTTCATTGTTGACCCACATACTGGACATTCAAAGCAACTCTATCAATAGTGAGAAAATAAAAAAGAAGATCTAGAAACAGCTATTTCCCAAGGGCTTCCAAGTTGAGTGGCATCTTATAAGCACTGCGTAATGCTTTTTATATATTTTGAGTAAAAGTTACCAAAGAGAAAACTAAATGAAAGTACTAACTTGACATCCAAGACAGGACAATGTAGTAGGGGCAATGACTTCTAAATGTACTACTGTAGGCATGGTAGTGGAATACTAAAAGTGCATGTCAAAAGTTTATCAGCAATCAGGAGGAGCAGCATACAATGTGAACAATATAAACAATAGTAGCTCCCATAGCTAAGTTCTTACACATCTACTTTTCAGTACAGATAAGTATATTTACAGTATTGATGAGGTATGACACAGACCAATATGCCCATACTTGCTGAAGGTTCGCCTCACTCTTTATAAGGCATATGATCTATATTCCATGGAAAGCTGAATGCAAAAAGCTTACTGTAAATTCATGTGAGAAGGGGAGCAGCAAATAATTCAAAATCTCCGAGCTGCATACATCAAGTAGATCAGTCAACCAAAGAAAAGAATCATGCAAAACATTATGTGTATTACAGTGGCGTTGTTAGTAATCAGGTTTAATGCTTAATATCAATCGCCAAGCTTAAGAGCTGCAAAATACTGAAAAGCTGTAGTCTTATAAGTGTACCAGCCAACAACCCACCTAGTTAAAGGAATACACAACGTATGCATAGGGATATAACCACTGAAACCTGATCTACGAATACATCGAAATTTTAGCATATGGCTCAGATGCGGTTGTTTAGTGTACATCTTATGATTAGAGATCAACAGAGATCAATCACCATGCAGAGTATGCTACTAAACTGTCCTAAAAATATTAAAATG